>NC_084571.2:36570000-36692500 GCF_033978685.3 Nerophis lumbriciformis | reverse complement strand
GGATACCAGGTTACAGGAAACAGGCAACAGGATACAGCCAACAGGAAACAGGATGCAGCCAACAGGAAACAGGATAGCAGGTTACAGGAAACAGGCAACACGATACAGCCAACAGGAAACAGGATAACAGGTTCCAAGAAACAGGATAACAGGAAACAGGCAACAGCATACAGCCAACAGGAAACAGGATAACAGGTTACAGGAAACAGGATAACAGGATTCAGCCAACAGGAAACAGGATACCAGGTTACAGGAAACAGGCAACAGGATACAGCCAACAGGAAACAGGATATAGCCAACAGGAAACAGGATAGCAGGTTACAGGAAACAGGCAACAGGATACAGCCAACAGGAAACAGGACACCAGGTTACAGGAAACAAGCAACAGGATACAGCCAACAGGAAACAGGATATAGCCAACAGGAAACAGGATAACAGGTCACAGGAAACAGAAAACAGGATAACAGGTTACAGGAAACAGGAAACAGGATAACAGGAAACAGACAACAGCATACAGCCAACAGGAAACAGGATAACAGGTTACAGGAAACAGGATACAGCCAACAGGAAACAGGATACCAGGTTACAGGAAACAGGCAACAGTCAACATGATAACAGGTTTCAGGAAATAGGATAACAGGTTATAGGAAACAGGAAACAGGATAACAGGTTACAGGAAACAGGAAACAGGATAACAGGAAACAGGCAACAGCATACAGCCAACAGGAAACAGGATAACAGGTCACAGGAAACAGGAAACAGGATAACAGGTTACAGGAAACAGGAAACAGGATAACAGGAAACAGGCAACAGCATACAGCCAACAGGAAACAGGATAACAGGTTACAGGAAACAGGATACAGCCAACAGGAAACAGGATAACAGGTTACAGGAAACAGGATACAGCCAACAGGAAACAGGATAACAGGAAACAGGCAACAGGATACAGCCAACAGGAAACAGGGATAACAGCCTATAACAGATAAACCACAGAAACCTCGACTGTGTGTATATATATATATATATATATATATATATATATATATATATATATATATATATATATATATATATATATATATATATATGGATGAACGAAGGGGTCTCGCCCAGACCCTGAGTGAGTACGGCGCTACAACAAAACAAGTGCATTAAATCTAAAACCATTATCCAGGGACACATGTTTCTCAGATATATGCATGGTTTCCTTCAAAAAAACCCATCAAGTGGGTCTCTTGAGGAGTCGTCAACGGAACATGGGAGACTATTCCCTCATCTTGACCTATTCCCCCGCTCCCTAGTAAGGCGCACAGGCCCTCGCAGGGAAATAATAAACAGATGAGTGCGATGGGAATGGCTCGCAGCGAGAGCCGCCACGCTCTGAGGCAAGCCAGCCAAGCCTTGCGGTGGTTTCTTGGTTCTCAAGGCTAAAGAGAGGAGCAGGGCAGGCCTCGGCTTGACACAACCTCAGAACCAGAACAACTCGACAGAAACCAACCGTTAGCTGTCACTTTTCCTAACCCTCCCCTCCCGCTGTACAAGTCTGGACACACAAACCTGAGAGTGAGGGATCAAAAGTTGACATACACTTGTAAAGAAAGTCATGTCATGGCTGTCTTGACTTTTCAATCATTTCTACAACTCTTATTTGTTTGTGATGTAGTGATTGGAGCACATACTTGTTGGTCACAAAAAACATTCATGAAGTTTTCTTCTTTTATGAATTTATTATGGGTCTACTGAAAATGTGAGCAAATGTGCTGGGTCAAAAGTATAAATACAGCAATGTTAATATTTGGTTTTTGATTGATTGATTAAAACTTATTAGTAGATTGCACAGTACAGTACATATTCCGTACAATTGACTACTAAATGGTAACACCCCAATAAGTTTTTCAACTTGTTAATCAAAACATGGTAACATGTCCCTTGGCAAATTTACCTGCAATAAGGCGCTTTTGGTAGTCATCCACAAGCTTCTGCTTGAATTTTTGACCACTCCTTTCGACAAAATTGGTGCAGTTCAGCTAAATGTGTTGGTTTTCTGACATGGACTTGTTTCTTCAGCATTGTCCACACATTTAAGTCAGGACTTTGGGAAGGCCATTCTAAAACCTTCATTCTCGCCCGGGTTTAGCAACCCGGTCGTCAACCATCCGCCATCCACCCGATGTAACATTTGATCAGAACCGCACCCGCCCGCACCCGCCCGTTGTTATATATCTAATATAGACGATGCAAGGCATTAGTGAGGTTATAAAGCTTTTGCCTGTTAAAGAAAGGAGACTGATCCAATGCAGCACAGACATTCGCGTGCCACGCTGTCACGACCCAGACGCACACCAGTGCGCAATCATATGGGAGCCGCGCTGAGCGCACCTCCAAGCGCGTCTCGCTGCCGGCGATGGCCGGGTATGGGCCCAACGCTCCAGCGCCATCCATTTTCAGGGCTAGTTGATTCGGCAGGTGGGTTGTTACACACTCCTTAGCGGGTTCCGACGTCCATGGCCACCGTCCTGCTGTCTATATCAACCAGGGTGAGCCCCTCCCCTTTCGTGAGCGCACTGCGCGCGGAGTGACCCCTGTTACGCGCCCCCGGCAACAGGGGTGGCGGGCAGGTAAGCTGCGCGGGCGGAGCGCGCGGAGTGACCCCTGTTACGAGCCCCCGGCCACGGGGGTGGCGGGCAGGTAAGCTGCTTACCTGCTGCGCGTGACGCCGGCCGCGGCGAAGGCGGACGAGGCGGGGTGTCGGTGCGGTGGGCGCGGTGGTGACCCTGGACGTGCGTCGGGCCCTTCTCGCGGATCGCCTCAGCTACAGCTCCCGGTGGGGCCTTCTCGGGGGAAGGGGCCTCGGTCCCGGACCCCAGCGAGGCGTCGGGGGCCTTCTCCGATCCGTAAAAATGTCCATCTCTTTTTTTTTTTTTCTTCTGTTGTGGCATATGCAGCAGGTGCCTGCTCGTTTTTCGTATGTGGGTAACAACATTTAACTATGTATATATATTTCCCAATTGGTTTAACTGCCACCCGCCTGAATCTAATTAAAATCTAATTTTTTTTTATTTCAACCGCCAGACCCGACCCGACCCGACCCGACCCGCGGATAAAATCTAATTTTTTTAAATTTCATCCGCCCGATCCGCGGATAATCCGCGGACTCCGCGGTTGTGCCCGCAAACCGCGCATCTCTAATATATATATATATATATAAAATAAATACTTGAATTTCAGTGTTTATTTATTTACACATATACACACACATAACACTCATCTACTCATTGTTGAGTTAAGGGTTGAATTGTCCATCCTTGTTCTATTCTCAGTCACTATTTTTCTAACCATGCTGAACACCCTCTCTGATGATGCATTGCTGTGTGGCACGCACAAAAGTGCTTTCATCAAATGCACTAGATGGCACTATTGTCCCGTTTAAGAGTGTCACAACATTGCTGTTTACGGCAGACAAAGTGCTTTACGGTATACAAAAAAGTGACTGCTGTTGTTGTGTGTTGTTGCCGCGCTGGGAGGACGTTAATGAAACTGCCTAACAATAAACCCACATAAGAAACCAAGAACTCGCCCTCCATCATTCTATAGTTATAACGTGATTGGGCAGGTACGCTGTTTATATTGTGGAGGACCTGAGTCCGCCTGAATTTCGGGAGATTTTCGGGAGAAAATTTGTCCCGGGAGGTTTTCGGGAGAGGCGCTGAATTTCGGGAGTCTCCCGGAAAATCCGTGAGGGTTGGCAAGTATGGTTTATATTAAAAATGCTTCACTGATTCGAGTTTTTGGCGAGCGCCGTTTTGTCCTACTAATTTTGGCGGTCCTTGAACTCACCGTAGTTTGTTTACATATATAACTTTCTCCGACTTTCTAGGATGTGTTTTTTGCCATTTCTTTTTCTGTCTCATTTTGTCCACCAAACTTTTAATGTTGTGTATGAATGCACAAAGGTGAGTTTTGTTGATGTTACTGACTTGTGTGGAGTGCTAATCAGCATACTTGCCAACCCTCCCGGATTTTCCGGGAGACTCCCGAAATTCAGCGCCTCTCCCGAAAACAAATTTTCTCCCGAAAATCTCCCGAAATTCAGGCGGACCTGAGTGACGTGTCGACAGCCTGTTTTCACGTCCGCTTTCCCACAATATAAACAGCGTGCCTGCCCAATGACGTTATAACTGTAGAATGATCGAGGGCGAGTTCTTGGTTTCTTATGTGGGTTTATTGTTAGGCAGTTTCATTAACGTCCTCCCAGCGCGGCAACAACACACAACAACAGCAGTCACATTTTCGTCTACCGTAAAGCAGTTTGTCTGCCGTAAACAGCAATGTTGTGTCACTCTTAAACAGGGAGCACACAACAAGGAGACGAAGCAGAATGCATCATCAGAGAGGGTGTTCAGCATGGTTAGAAAAATAGTGACAGAGAATAGAACAAGGATGGACAATTCAACCCTTAACTCAACAATGAGTAGATGAGTGTTATGTGTGTGTATATGTGTAAATAAATGAACACTGAAAATCAAGTATTTCTCTTATTTATATATATATATATATATATATATATATATATATATATATATATATATATATATATATATATATATATAGCTAGAATTAACTGAAAGTCAAGTATTTCTTATATATATATATATATATATATATATATATATATATATATATATATATATATATATATATATATATATATATATATATATATATATACATATATGAAATACTTGACTTGGTGAATTCTAGCTGTAAATATACTCCTCCCCTCTTAACCACGCCCCGACCACGCCACCCCCACCTCCCGAAATCGGAGGTCTCAAGGTTGGCAAGTATGCTAATCAGGCATATTTGGTCACTGCATGACTGCAAGCTAATCAATGCTAACATGCTATTTAGGCTAGATGTATGTACATATTGCATCATTATGCCTCACTTGCAGGTATATTTGAGGTCATTTAATTTCCTTTAAGTCCTCTTAATTCAATTTATATCTCATGACACACTATCTGTATGTAATATGGCTTTTAATTTTTTGCGGCTCCAGACCGATTTGTTTTTGTATTTCTGGTCCAATATGGCTCTTTCAACATTTTGGGTTGCCGACCTGATTTAGCCATTCCTTTACCACTTTTGACGTGTGTTTGGGGTCTTTGTCCTGTTGGAACACCCAACTGCGCCCAAGACCCAACCTCCGGGCTGATGATTTTAGCTTGTCCTGAAGAATTTGGAGGTAATCCTCCTTTTTCATTGTCCCATTTACTCTCTGTAAAGCAGCAGTTCCATTGGCAGCAAAACAGGCCCAGAGCGCAATACTACCACCACCATGCTTGACGGTAGGCCTGGTGTTCCTGGGATTAAAGGCCTCACCTTTTCTCCTCCAAACATATTGCTGGGTATTGTGGCCAAACAGCTCCATTTTTGTTTCATCTGACATCACATGGACAAAGATAAGACCTTCTGGAGGAAAGTCCTGTGGTCAGATGGAACAAAACCAACAAATTTAGCTAAACGGCACCAATTTTGTCGAGAGAAGCTTGCCAGAAACTTATTGATAGCTACCAAAAGTGCCTTATTGCAGGTAAACTTGCCAAGGGACATGTAAGCAAATATTAACATTGCTGTATGTATACTTTTGACCCTCACATTTTCAGTAGAGCCATAATAAATTCATAAAAGAAGCAAACTTCATGAATGTTTTTTTGTGACCAACAAGATGTGCTCCAATCACTACATCACAAACAAATAAGAGATCTAGACATTATTATCAGGAAAAGCCTTATCCCTGCAGCTATAGCCGCTAGGGATGATACTCGAAACCGGTTTTCCCGGTTGTTCGATAAGAAAAGAACCGAGTCCTCGGACTCAAATCCCTTTTTGAGAACCGGTACCCGTTATCGAGACCACTATCCATCTTCTTCCGCTTATCCGAGGTCGGGTTGCGGGGGAAGCAGCCTAAGCAGGGAAGCCCAGACTTCCCTCTCCCCAGCCACTTCGTCCAGCTCCTCCCGGGGGATCCCGAGGCGTTCCCAGGCCAGCCGGGAGACATAGTCTTCCCAACGTGTCCTGGGTCTTCCCCGTGGCCTCCTACCGGTCGGACGTGCCCTGAACACTTCCCGAGGGAGGCAATCGGGTGGAATCCTGACCAGATGCCCAAACCACCTCATCTGGCTCCTCTCCATGTGGAGGAGCAGCGGCTTTACTTTGAGCTCCCCCCGGATGACAGAGCTTCTCACCCTATCTCTAAGGGAGAGCCCCGCCACCCGGCGGAGGAAACTCATTTCGGCCGCTTGTACCCGTGATCTTGTCCTTTCGGTCTAAACCCAAAGCTCATGACCATAGGTGAGGATGGGAACGTAGATCGACCGGTAAATTGAGAGCTTTGCCTTCCGGCTCAGCCCCTTCTTCACCACAACGGATCGATACAGCGTCCGCATTACTGAAGATGCCGCACCGATCCGCCTGTCGATCTCACGATCCACTCTTCCCTCACTCGTGAACAAGACTCCGAGGTACTTGAACTCCTCCACTTGGGGCAGGGTCTCCTCCCCAACCCGTAGATGGCACTCCACCCTTTTCCGGGCGAGAACCATGGACTCGGACTTGGAGGTGCTGATTCTCATCCCAGTCGCTTCACACTCGGCTGCGAACCGATCCAGCGAGAGCTGAAGATCCTGGCCAGATGAAGCCATCGGGACCACATCATCTGCAAAAAGCAGAGACCTAATCCTGCAGCCACCAAACCGGATCCCCTCAACGCCTTGACTGCGCCTAGAAATTCTGTCCATAAAAGTTATGAACAGAATCGGTGACAAAGGGCAGCCTTGGCGGAGTCCAACCCTCACTGGAAACGTGTCCGACTTACTGCCGGCAATGCGGACCAAGCTCTGACACTGATCAGACAGTCCGATACCCCATACTCTCTGAGCACTCCCCACAGGACTTCCCGAGGGACACGGTCGAATGCCTTCTCCAAGTCCACAAAGCACATGTAGACTGGTTGGGCAAACTCCCATGCACCCTCAAGGACCCTGCCGAGAGTATAGAGCTGGTCCACAGTTCCACGACCAGGACGAAAACCACACTGTTCCTCCTGAATCCGAGGTCCGACTATCCGGCGTAGCCTCCTCTCCAGTACACCTGAATAGACCTTACCGGGAAGGCTGAGGAGTGTGATCCCACGATAGTTGGAACACACCCTCCGGTTCCCCTTCTTAAAGAGAGGAACCACCACCCCGGTCTGCCAATCCAGACGTACCGCCCCCGATGTCCACGCGATGCTGCAGAGTCACCTCGCTGGGTAACAGTCAATATTTATTTATTTATTAGATTTTATTTGTTTCTTATATAATAAAAGTGAGCTTTTGTTAAACCAAATATTGTGTGTTTTTTTCCATATACAACAACCTATCTGGACTCGATAAGAGAATCGATAAGGAATCGGTTCGATAATAGGATCCGATAATAGGCTCGAACTCGATAATTTCTTATCAAACATCATCCCTAATAGCCGCACTTAACAGCAGGCCCGGCCGACCTGTCTGACAAGCCTGTAAATCATACTTGCCAACCTTGAGACCTCCAATTTCGGGAGGTGGGGGGGTGGGGGCGTGGTCGGGGGTGGGGCGGGGCGTGGTTGGGGGCGTGGTTAAGAGGGGAGGAGTATATTGACAGCTAGAATTCACCAAGTCAAGTATTACATACATATATATATATATATATATATATATGTATATATATATATATATATATATATATATATATATATATATATATCTACAGCCTGAAAATATGCAAACAAAACTGTGTTTGGATAATTGATACTTCAAACTTGCATAAATAAATATTAAGGAATATAACATAACTTGGCTTCTGAGAGCTTCAAAATGTAGTGAATAAAATGCTAAAGTTGTTGATAAACAAGCAATTATTTTAATAATTAAATATGGTCATTTTAAATGAATTATTATGATAATTTAAAATTAATTATTTCAAATATGTTTATTTTAATGTAAAATTCTATGGCTGGATGTAATAAGGAGTCAGAAAAAATAAAAATAAAAATACAATTAATTTTGATGTTTTTAGCAAAATATAGTAAAAATGTATTTAGTTTTTTTTTTTTTTTTTAATTAATAAATATCTATTTATTTTTAGGTAAGATAAGCATAATAATACAATGTATCTCTAGTCTGGATGATTTAGTTCTTGTCACCCTGTTGTCCTCCCGTAGTGAAAAAAGGCTGTCCTCACTCAGGTCCGCATGGAGCTGGAGGGGGCGTGGCCTCCAGCTTCGGCTGAAAATCGGGAGATATGGCACTGAATTTCGGGAGTCTCCCGGAAAATTCGGGAGGGTTGGCAAGTATGCTGTAAATGTGTGTTGGTCATGTATGATGTCTTTTTGTTATTTTTGTTTTGTGATGTGTAATGTCTATTGTTCAAATGCACGGCAGTGAAAATGAATTTCCCCCAGGGGACCAATAAATCTAAATCTAAATCTTATTGGAAACTCAAGACAGCCATGACATTGTATTCTTTACAAGTCTAGGTCAACTTTTGACCACGACTGTATGTATATCGAAATCTTGCTGATCGCGTCGTTGTACTTTGCCTCGTTGGTTAGCAATGTACACACAATAAACTACTCATTTCCTGCTCTGAGAAACACCCACACACACACACACACACACACACACACACACACACACACAAACAGACTACACACAGAAGGTTGAAGTCGTCTCAAGAAGAAATACAACTGGACCATTTCGGACCTAAAAAAGGACCGGCTTCAGTTGTCGCTCTACTGCTCTCTCTCTCTCTCTCACTTGTCTTTCTCTTTCTGAGTTCTGGCAAGGACCGCTTTTGCGCAAATAAAACCCAGATCTCTCTCCCATAAAGCTGACAGCTGCAGCTACGTGCCAACACTACTAAACGTCTGCAGATTAGAAGGCCGATCTCGAAACTCAGGATTATGGTCGTCTTGTGCCAGGTCACTGTTTCGCTTGGCGACGGCTCAAACTTACTTTTGCTGTGGATCGCACCGGCCTACTATCACAAAACAACACATTTATTAACCAGCCTTTGAACGTTACATAGCATATTTTGTCATTTCTGTTAAATGTTCCCTCTATAAATAGGTATTGGTTTGTACCCTGGTTGTGGGAGAACTTCACTATGGTGGCTAAAGAAGTACAAAAAAAACATTTGTCTTTGTAGTCGTGGATGTGCAGTTTAGTAACGCAAGCCGATCCGAGGAAAGACGCTAACAATTACTCAAAGCCGAGTTCAAAGAAACCTCTTCAAGAAGGAAGCAGTGACAACCACAAACAGATTAAAGTGACAAAAGTGAGAGGGTCTGGACTTGATCAATGTGTGCTGGTGAGTTAGTTGTTCTGTTGTCTGAAGGAAGACCTTGCTGTATGTGTGTGTGTGTGTGTGTGTGTGTGTGTGTGTGTGTGTGTGTGTGTGTGTGTGTGTGTGTGTGTGTGTGTGTGTGTGTGTGTGTGTGTGTGTGTGTGTGTGTGTGTGTGTTCTACCCTTCTTCAGACATCAACAAGGAAAACGTACCGTCCATATGAGGACCAGTGAACAAGTGATGACATAAATCATGGTCCCAATGTGGAAAACCATTGCATCTAATAGATAATGTCTCATTTGCACCCCTAGTGGTGAAATCTATCAAAACTAGGGTGGTCCCAAAAAAGAGGGATTGATTGTGTGTCAACATATGAAATAACAAGTGTGTGTAAGAAATTGAAATGCGCACCCTTTGGCCAAAATTAATTTAAAAACACTTTAAGTGTGTAAAAGTTTGAAGTGCTCCCCCTCTGGTCAATATATGAAATAACAAGTGTGTGTAAGAAACTGAAATGAGGCCAATTTGGCCAAAATTAATAAAAAAAATCTAATTAATAAAAAAATAAATATGTATATAGAGACATACTGTAATAACTTGAAGTAAATAATGAAGATTAAAAACCAAACCTTTTTTTGTATTTGCATAGTATGTATATATTATTAATGTTGTAAATACAAATCTTTATATATCGAGAAAGGGTGGTCCTAAAGAGGTAGGCATTTTTTGGAGGTCTCAAGAAGGTAACAAATACAAGAATGTATGTGTGGGTTCTTGTACTTCTACCCTTCTTGGGACATCAACGAGGAAAAGTGCCGTCCATATGAGGAGGTGTGAACAAGTGATGACATAAATCATGGTCCCAATACAGGAAAACCGTTGCATCTAATAGAGAATGTCTCATTTGCACCCCTGGTGGTGAAATCTATCAAAATTAGGGTGGTCCCAAAAAGAAGGGATTTTTCAAATTGACTGTGTGTCGGTTTTAAAAGTGCTCCCCCTCTGGTCAACATATGAAATAACAAGTGTGTGTAAGAAATTGAAATGCGCACCCTTTGGCCAAAATCAATTTAAAAACACTTTAAGTGTGTAAAAGTTTGAAGTGCTCCCCCTCTGGTCAACATATGAAATAACAAGTGTGTGTAAGAAACTGAAATGAAGCCCCTTTGGCCAAAATTAATTTAAAAAATCGAATTAATTAAAAAAATAAAATTAATATGTATATAGAGACATACTGTAATAACTCGAAGTAAATAATGAAGATTAAAAACCAAACCTTTTTTGTATTTGCATAGTATGTATGTATTATTAATGTTGTAAATACACATCTTTATATAAATAGAAAGGGTGGTCCTAAAGAGGGAGGCATTTTTCGGAGGTCTCAAGAAGGTAACAAATACAAGAATGTGTGTGTGGGTTCTTGTACTTCTACCCTTCTTGGGACATCAACAGGGAAAAGTGCCGTCCATATGAGGAGGTGTGAACAAGTGATGACATAAATCATGGTCCCAATACAGGAAAACGGTTGCATCCAATAGATAATGTCTCATTTGCACCCCTGGTGGTGAAATCTATCAAAATGAGGGTGGTCCCAAAAAGGAGGGATTTTTCAAATTGACTGTGTGTCGGTTTTAAAAGTGCTCCTCCTCTGGTCAACATATGAACTAACAAGTGTGTGTAAGAAATTGAAATGCGCACCCTTTGGCCAAAATTAATTTAAAAACACTTTAAGTGTGTAAAAGTTTGAAGTGCTCCCCCTCTGGTCAACATATGAAATAACAAGTGTGTGTAAGAAACTGAAATGAAGCCCCTTTGGCCAAAATTAATTAAAAAAAATCTTATTAATTAAAAAAATAAAATAAATATGTATATAGAGACATACTGTAATAACAAAGTAAATAATGAAGATTAAAAACCAAATATTTTTTTGTATTTGCATAGTATGTATGTATTATTAATGTTGTAAATACACATCTTTATATATCTAGAAAGGGTGGTCCTAAAGAGGTAGGCATTTTTCGGAGGTCTCAAGAAGGTAACAAATACAAGAATGTGTGATTAGGTTCTTGTACTTCTACCCTTCTTGGGACATCAACAAGGAAAAGTGCCGTCCATATGAGGAGGTGTGAACAAGTGATGACATAAATCATGGTCCCATTGTGGAAAACCATTGCATCTAATAGATAATGTCTCATTTGCACCCCTGGTGGTGAAATCCATCAAAATGAGGGTGGTCCCAAAAAGGAGGGATTTTTTAAATTGACTGTGTGTCGGTTTTAAAAGTGCCCCCCCTCTGGTCAACATATGAAATGACAAGTGTGTGTAAGAAATTGAAATGCGCACCCTTTGGCCAAAATTAATTTAAAAACACTTTAAGTGTGTAAAAGTTTGAAATGCTCCCCCTCTGGTCAACATATGAAATAACAAGTGTGTGTAAGAAACTGAAATGAAGCCCCTTTGGCCAAAATTGATTTAAAAAAATCTAATTAATAAAAAAATAAATATGTATATAGAGACATACTGTAATAACTTGAAGTAAATAATGAAGATTAAAAACCAAATCTTTTTTTGTATTTGCATAGTATGTATGTATTATTAATGTTGTAAATACACATCTTTATATAACTAGAAAGGGTGGTCCTAAAGAGGTAGGCATTTTTCAGAGGTCTCAAGAAGGTAACAAATACAGGAATGTGTGTGTGGGTTCTTGTACTTCTACCCTTCTTGGGACATCAACAGGGAAAAGTGCCGTCCATATGAGGAGGTGTGAAGAAGTGATGACATAAATCATGGTCCCAATACAGGAAAACCGTTGCATCTAATAGATAATGTCTCATTTGCACCCCTGGTGGTGAAATCTATCAAAATGAGGGTGGTCCCAAAAAGGAGTGATTTTTCAAATTGACTATGTGTTGGTTTTAAAAGTGCTCCCCCTCTGGTTAAAATATGAAATAACAAGTGTGTGTAGGAAATTGAATTGCGCCCCCTTTGGCCAAAATCAATTAAAAATAAATAAATAAATATGTATATACACATACTATTTAACTTGAAGTAAATAATGAAGATTAAAAACCAATTACAAACAAAAAAATTCACTATATTTGTGTGCATGCATGTGTGTGTGTGTGTGTGTGTGTGTGTGTTTTTCTACCCTTCTTGAGACATCAACAGGTAAAAGTACCTTCCATATGAGGACCGGTGAGCAAGTTAGTACCGAAATCATGGTCCTAATACGGAAAACCATTGCATCTAATAGAGAGCCAAATACTAGAGTCCGTGAACATTGCTCCAAAGTCAGGATTTTTTTGTTGATTTAATGTGCATACCAAAGTAAACATTGACAGCTGCAAAGGCAGCAATATATGATAAAACAAGACGGCAGCTAAAGGAGGACTTCCCTATTCATCTCCGGAAAAAAAAACCTGCCAGGTGAACGGCTGATTGTACGACTTCCGGTGCTGACGTAAGACAACCCGCGTCCCATAAGTGACCATAGCATGAACAAATACACTACGCTACTAAGACTATAGTCGCCATTAACAGGTAGCTTCTACAGCTGGGTTGCCCAAAGTGCGGCACAGGGGCCATTTGTGGTCCCTGACTCTTTTGTCATCTGTCATGTCTGTGTAATCATGTTTTGTTTTAAGTCATGTTTTGTTTAGTTATAGGACTCTTTAGTTTCTGTCTTTTCACTCCCTTGTCTTGTTTCCATGATTACCCCATTAGTTTCACCTGTTCCACGTTTGGACTCATTGTGCACTCTTGTTTGTCACCATAGCAACCATTAGTTTTCACCTGTCACGTCACGCACCTGTTTCACGTTTTGAGTCACGCACCTGTTTTCGTTAATCATGTCCATAGTATTTAAGTTCATTCTTTTCAGTTTGTCGTTCTGACGACCTCACCACATTTATGCTCTGTCCATGCCTGACACTTCTTTCCATGTCCATTCTTCATGCAACTATTTTTGTCCAAGCCAAGTAAGTTTTTGTTCCATGTTTATAGTCTTTTTGGTTTCATAGTTTGTTCTCCGCCATTGTGCGCGCTTTTCGTTTGCACTTTTTTTTGATATATTAAATAAATCATGTACCTTCATTCCCGTCTCGCCCGTGCCAACTTTCCGTTGCATCCCGGAAAAGCAAACACCCAAGATCAAGTCTTGACATCATCGGCCTTAAGCACGTTACAAAAAAACAAAAAAATATACATCTCATTTGCACCCCCTGGTGGTGAAATCTATCAAAATGAAGGTCGTGCCCAAAAAGGAGGGATTTTTCAAATTGACTGTGTGTCGCTTTTAAAAGTGCTCCTCCTCTGGTCAACATATGAAATAACAAGTGAGTGTAAGAAATTGAAATGTGCCCCCTTTGGCCAAATTTATAAAATTAATAAAATAAGTATGTATATAGAGACGTACTGTAAGAACTTGAAGTAAATAATGAAGATTAAAAAACAATTACAAACAAAAATTCAACAAAAACAAAATTATTAACTTAAAACTTACTTATTATTAATGTTGTAAATACACTTCTTTATATATCGAGAAAGGGTGGTCCTAAAGAGGTAGGCATTTTTCGAAGGTCTCAAGAATGTACGAAATACAAAAATGTGTGTGTGCGTGTGTGTGTGTGTGTGTGTGTGTGTGTGTGTGTGTGTGTGTGTGTGTGTGTGTGTGTGTGTGTGTGTGTGTGTGTGTGTGTGTGCTTATTCTCTTTCACTTCCCCATACAGCTTGTAGTCAGATGACTCCTTCCTTATGAACTATGGATAACTGTGCGCCACAACCCTTTGTGATAAATGCCTTGCTCAATGTTTTGAAATGAACACATGGCCATGTCTTCAAGACACTTCATTAGGAACATCTGCACGATCTAATCAGCTCCAGCTGTAGCAAAAAACAGTATCATGTTGCCAGGGCCAGCCTGCGGCATAAACAACTGTTGTCGTTGTTTAGGGCCACAACCACTAAAGGGAGCCACATGGTCATGGGCCTGGCCTTTTTGCAAAGATTGGAAGATTTTTTTCTTTTCTTATTATGCCCTGTTGTACAAAACCAACATTCTTACCTGTTTTTGTGGATTTGGGATCGACATAAGTCCCAAAAAATTTAAAAAAAATAAAACCAGAGATAACGTATTTTTCGAACTATAAGGCGCACTTAAAACCATTTTATTTTCTCAAAACTCGACAGTGCGCCTTATAACCCGGTGTGCCTAATGTACGGAATAATTTTGGTTGCGCTTACCGACTTCGAAGCTATTTTATTTGGTACATGGTGAAATGATGAGTGTGATCAGTAGATGGCAGTCACACATAAGAGATACGTGTAGACTGCAATATGACTCAAGTAAACAACACCAACATTTTATATGTTCCATTGAAAATAGAAAGCATTACACACGGCGCTCGAAAATCTATCAAAATGTTTTAGTATGACTTTGGTAAGCTATGAAGCCACACCGCTTGATGGATTGTACTGTGCTTCAACATAGGAGTATTATTATGGTGTGGGTATAAGGTAAGACATATTATCTGCCGTTTTGTTTCGCAATATTATGCAAAAGCAACTTTTCTCACCTTCTGGTACCTGCTGATCGGTATTTGGGATCTGCATAAATCCTGAAAATTTGCGCGTGTCCGCCTTTGTAGTCCGTGTTGACACCGTAGTCGATAAACTTCTTGTTTTTCTCTATCTTCATGTTATGTGACATTCATCGTACGCTGTTGCCATTTCTAATATAAAGTAGTGTAAAGTTCTTACTTATAGTTGTCAGCAAACTCGCCGTGAAATCACTAAAACATACCGGTGTAGTGAGTTTACATTATTCACCCAAGGAGTTATAGTTATTAGAGTTCCGGTCGGATGGTTTTTCACAGGACACAATTACACTCCCGTCCTTGCACGCTACACCGCTATAACAAAGATAACGGGGGAGAAGACGCCGTCGCAGGCGAACCACGTAAATAAGACACGCCCCCAAAACGGCGCATCCTGAAGCGACTTGAAGATGGTCTGTAAAACATAATCTATGCAACATTTCGGCCAAAGAACCACCAATATTATTATTATGTAGACCACAAGGAAGTATTTTACATTTAGAAAATAATAATAATAATAATAATATGACTTCCCAGGAAGGGGAAGCAGTGCACTATTAACACGGTGTATGGTGAGGATGGTGTTCTGCTGACCTCGACTGCGGATGTTGTGGATCGGTGGAGACAATACTTCGAAGACCTCCTCAATCCCACCAACACATCTTCCTATAAGGAAGCAGTGCCTGGGGAATCTGTGGTGGGCTCTCCTATTTCTGGGGCTGAGGTTGCTGAGGTAGTTAAAAAGCTCCTTGGTGGCAGGGCCCCGGGGGTGGATGAGATCCGCCCGGAGTTCCTTAAGGCTCTGTGGGGCTGTCTTGGTTGACAAGACTCTGCAACATCGCGTGGACATCGGGGGCGGTACCTATGGATTGGCAGACCGGGGTGGTGGTTCCTCTCTTTAAGAAGGGGAACCGGAGGGTGTGTTCTAACTATCGTGGGATCACACTCCTCAGCCTTCCCGATAAGGTCTATTCAGGTGTACTGGAGAGGAGGCTACGCCGGATAGTCGAATCTCGGATTCAGGAGGAACAGTGTGGTTTTCGTCCTGGTCGTGGAACTGTGGACCAGCTCTATACTCTCGGCAGGGTCCTTGAGGGTGCATGGGAGTTTGCCTAACCATTCTACATGTGCTTTGTGGACTTGGAGAAGGCATTTGACCGTGTCCCTCGGGAAGTCCTGTGGGGAGTGCTCAGAGAGTATGGGGTATTGGACTGTCTGATTTTGGCGGTTCGCTCCCTGTATGATCAGTGTCAGAGCTTGGTCCGCATTGCCGGCAGTAAGTCGGACACGTTTCCGGTGAGGGTTGGACTCCGCCAAGGCTGCCCTTTGTCACCGATTCTGTTCATTACTTTTATGGACAGAATTTCTAGGCGCAGTCAAGGCGTTGAGGGGATCCGGTTTGGTGGCTGCAGGATTAGGTCTCTGCTTTTTGCAGATGATGTGGTCCTGATGGCTTCATCTGGCCAGGATCTTCAGCTCTCGCTGGATCGGTTCGCAGCTGAGTGTGAAGCGACTGGGAAGTCCGAGTCCATGGTTCTCGCCCGAAAAAGGGTGGAGTGCCATCTCCGGGTTGCAGAGGAGACCCTGCCCCAAGTGGAGGAGTTCAAGTACCTCGGAGTCTTGTTCACGAGTGAGGGAAGAGTGGATCGTGAGATTGACAGGCGGAACAGTGCAGCGTCTTCAGTAATGCAGACGCTGTATCGATCCGTTGTGGTGAAGAAGGAGCTGGGCCGGAAGGCAAAGCTCTCAATTTACCGGTCGATCTACGTTCCCATCCTCACCTCTGGTCATGAGCTTTGGGTTATGACCGAAAGGACAAGATCACGGGTACAAGCGGCCGAAATTAGTTTCCGCCGCCAGGTGGCAGGGCTCTCCCTTAGAGATAGGGTGAGAATCTCTGCCATCCGGGGGGAGCTCAAAGTAAAGCCACTGCTCCTCCACATGGAGAGGAGCCAGATGAGGTGGTTCTGGCATCTGGTCAGGATGCCACCTGATCGCCTCTCTAGGGAGGTGTTTAGGGCACGTCCGACCGGTAGGAGGCCACGGGGAAGACCTAGGATACGTTGGGAAGACTATGTCTCCCGGCTGGCCTGGGAACGCCTCGGGATCCCCTGGGAAGAGCTGGACGAAGTGGCTGGGGAGAGGGAAGTCTGGGCTTCCCTGCTTAGGCTGCTGCCCCCGTGACCCGACCTTGGATAAGCGGAAGAAGATGGATGGATGACTCCTTTAATGCGCTTTATAATCTGCTGCGCCTTATATATGAAAAAAGATCAAAAATAGACCATTCATCGGCGGTGCGCCTTATAATCCGGTGCGCCCTATGGTCCGGAAAATACGGTAGTTATAAAACAATCTCGCCTTCTTTTGTACTTCCTCCAAACGAGCGGTTTGGAATTGGCCCCAATTGTGACTTCAGCGGATTATCCATATGTGGTGGATATTTAATCCTTAAAATAATTGTGTATTGTCATGATTATCATTATCCACTGACCGTAGTCCAACATGAATAGACTCATCTCTACTTTACACTTTCAACTCAAGGGAAGCTCGACATATTTTTAATTACATTAATTAAGTTAATGATAACAGGTTGTATGATTACAAACAATTTAAGGTGGGAGTCTAATGATAATAATATATAAGTAGCGTTTAAGACTAGAGGGCAGTGGGAGCGATTCAGATAGGGAAGATGCTGTGAGAGGCGGGTGGGACCTGATATTCAGCTGGGAATGACTAAAACAGTAAATAAACACAAGACATATATATACTCTATTAGCCACAACACAACCAGGCTTATATTTAATATGCCACAAATTAATCCCGCATAACAAACACCTCCCCCCTCCCGTCCATACAACCCGCCAATACAACTCAAACACCTGCACAACACACTCAATCTTACAGCCCAAAGTACCGTTCACCTCCCCAAAGTTCATACAGCACATTATCCCCAAAGTCCCCAAAGTTACGTACGTGACATGCACATAGCGGCACGCACGTACGGGCAAGCGATCAAATGTTTGGAAGCGTACTCACGGTACCGCGTCTGCGCATCCAACTCAAAGTCCTCCTGGTAAGAGTCTCTGTTGTCCCAGTTCTCCACAGGCCAATGGTAAAGCTTGACTGTCATCTTCCGGGAGTGTAAACAATAAACCACCGGCTGTGTTATCCGGCACAACAGTCAGGGGGTGCATTCTACGGCGGGGGTGCGTTATCCGGCACAACACCTGCCGCAATACACCGCTTCCCACCTACAGCTTTCTTCTTTTCCGTCTCCGTTGTTCATTGAACAAATTGCAAAAGATTCACCAACACGGATGTCCAGAATACTGTGGAATTTTGCGATGAAAACAGACGACTTAATAGCTGTCCCAAAATGTTCCTCTACAATCCGTGACGTCACGCGCAGGCGTCATCATACCGAGGCGTTTTCAGCAGGATATTTCGCGCGAAATTTAAAATTGCACTTTAGTAAGCTATTGGCATGTGTTGCAATGTTAAGATTTCATCATTGATATATAAACTATCAGACTGCGTGGTCGGTAGTAGTGGGTTTCAGTAGGCCTTTAAACAACTCCTAAAAAGAGTGTCCTTTGATCTTACTCCATACAGTGCAGCTGGTAAAATCATGGCATCTGCGGTCCTCTCCAAGGTTTCTCATCATCATTCTCATTGACTTCCCACTGCGTTGTGAATATTTCCTTGCCCTTATGTGGGATCTGTACCGAGGATGTCGTTGTGGCTTGTGCAGCCCTTTGAGACACTCGTGATTTAGGGCTATATAAGTAAACATTGATTGATTGATTGTCCCTCGGGAAGTCCTGTGGGGAGTGCTCAGAGAGTACGGGGTATCGGACTGTCTGATTGTGGCAGTCCGCTCCCTGTATGATCAGTGCCAGAGCTTGGTCCGCATTGCCGGTAGTAAGTCGGACACGTTTCCAGTGAGGGTTGGACTCCGCCAAGGCTGCCCTTTGTCACCGATTCTGTTCATAACTTTTATGGACAGAATTTCTAGGCGCAGTCAAGGCGTTGAGGGGATCTGGTTTGGTGGCTGCAGGATTAGGTCTCTGCTTTTTGCAGATGATGTGGTCCTGATGGCTTCATCTGGCCAGGATCTTCAGCTCTCACTGGATCGGTTCGCAGCTGAGTGTGAAGCGGCTGGGATGAGAATCAGCACCTCCAAGTCCGAGTCCATGGTTCTCGCCCGGAAAAGGGTGGAGTGCCATCTCCGGGTTGGGGAGGAGATCTTGCCCCAAGTGGAGCAGTTCAAGTACCTCGGAGTCTTGTTCACGAGTGAGGGAAGAGTGGATCGTGAGATCGACAGGCGGATCGGTGCGGCGTCTTCAGTAATGCGGACGCTGTATCGATCCGTTGTGGTGAAGAAGGAGCTGAGCCGGAAGGCAAAGCTCTCAATTTACCGGTCGATCTACGTTCCTATCCTCACCTATGGTCATGAGCTTTGGGTTATGACCGAAAGGACGGTTACAAGCGGCCCAAATGAGTTTCCTCCGCCGGGTGGCGGGGCTCTCCCTTAGAGATCGGGTGAGAAGCTCTGCCATCCGGGAGGAGCTCAAAGTAAAGCCGCTGCTCCTCCACATCGAGAGGAGCCAGATGAGGTGGTTCGGGCATCTGGTCAGGATTCCACCCGAACGCCTCCCTTGGGAGGTGTTTAGGGCACGTCCGACCGGTAGGAGGCCGCGGGGAAGACCCAGGACACGTTGGGAAGACTATGTCTCCCGGCTGGCCTGGGAACGCCTCGGGGTCCCACAGGAAGAGCTGGACGAAGTGGCTGGGGAGAGGGAAGTCTGGGCTTCCCTGCTTAGGCTGCTGCCCCCGCGACCCGACCTCGGATAAGCGGAAGAAGATGGATGGATGGATGGATGATTGATTGATGATTGACAAAAAAAATAGACCAGTGCGCCTTATAATCCGGTGCGCCCTATGGTCCGGAAAATACGTTAATCAAATATCATCCCGGGGGCCACAGATCGTTCATTCCTTGACTTTGACACTTAGGTCTTAGCACGTTGACACCAACTTCAGGAGAAAAAACAAAGTTGTTGTGATGGTGGCTGGGCGATACAGACCATGCCCATATATGGTGAAAGGATGCAGACGGTCATTCCGACGGCCTTACCAAAGGCTATTTTGAGGCATTTGAAACTCTCTCACACAACTATTTGGGGTTTACTTCATGCATTTATTTTTTCATCCAATTATTAATACCCAAGAGAGCGACTCGTGCAGTTGTTTTTGGCCCTCCAGAGCACGGGCGAGTTGGGGAGGGGTGTGATCAGGTCTAGCATGAGCAGTCATTGTAAACCAGTGGTTCTTAACCTGGGTTCGATCGAACCCCAGGGGTTCGGTGAGTCGGGCTCAGGGGTTCGGCGGAGGTCAAAACACACCCGACTCATCATGTAAATAAAAACTTCTCCCTATCGGCGTATTAGGGTTACCCCCAAACAATACTCCCTCTAACTCAGTGGCCTAGTGGTTAGCGTGTCCGCCCTGAGATCGGTAGGTTGTGAGTTCAAACCAAAGACTATAAAAATGGGACCCATTACCTCCCTGCTCGGCACTCAGCATCAAGGGTTGGAATTGGGGGTTAAATCACCAAAAATTATTCCCGGGCGCGGCACCACTGCTGCTCACTGCTCCCCTCACCTCCCAGGGGGTTGAACAAGGGAATGGGACAAATGCAGAGGACACATTTCAGTGTCCCAAACCTGACTAAAAACCAAGTTAATGACGCCAAAAAGGACAAGCGGTAGAAAATGGTTGGATGGATGGATGTTTTAGTGGTTGGAGTGTCCGCCCTGAGATTGGTAGGTTGTGAGTTCAAACCCCGGCCGAGTCATACCAAAGACTATAAAAATGGGACCCATTACCTCCCTGCTTGGCACTCAGCATCAAGGGTTAGAATTGGGGGTTAAATCACCAAAAATTATTCCCGGGCGCGGCACCACTGCTGCTCACTGCTCCCCTCACCTCCCAGGGGGTTGAACAAGGGAATGGGACAAATGCAGAGGACACATTTCAGTGTCCCAAACCTGACTAAATACCAAGTTAATGACGCCAAAAAGGACAAGCTGTAGAAAATGGTTGGATGGATGGATGTTTTAGTGGTTAGAGTGTCCGCCCTGAGATCGGTAGGTTGTGAGTTCAAACCCCGGCCGAGTCATAGCAAAGACTATAAAAATGGGACCCATTACCTCCCTGCTCGGCACTCAGCATCAAGGGTTGGAATTGGGGGTTAAATCACCAAAAATTATTCCCGGGCGCGGCACCACTGCTGCTCACTGCTCCCCTCACCTCCCAGGGGGTTGAACAAGGGAATGGGACAAATGCAGAGGACACACTTCAGTGTCCCAAACCTGACTAAAAACCAAGTTAATGACGCCAAAAAGGACAAGCGGTAGAAAATGGTTGGATGGATGGATGTTTTAATGGTTAGAGTGTCCGCCCTGAGATCGGTAGGTTGTGAGTTCAAACCCCGGCCGAGTCATACCAAAGACTATAAAAATGGGACCCATTACCTCCCTGCTCGGCACTCAGCATCAAGGGTTGGAATTGGGGGTTAAATCACCAAAAATTATTCCCGGGCGCGGCACCACTGCTGCTCACTGCTCCCCTCACCTCCCAGGGGGGTGAACAAGGGGATGGGACAAATGCAGAGGACACATTTCAGTGTCCCAAACCTGACTAAAAACCAAGTTAATGACGCCAAAAAGGACAAGCGGTAGAAAATGGTTGGATGGATGGATGTTTTAATGGTTAGAGTGTCCGCCCTGAGATCGGTAGGTTGTGAGTTCAAACCCCGGCCGAGTCATACCAAAGACTATAAAAATGGGACCCATTACCTCCCTGCTCGGCACTCAGCATCAAGGGTTGGAATTGGGGGTTAAATCACCAAAAATTATTCCCGGGCGCGGCACCACTGCTGCTCACTGCTCCCCTCACCTCCCAGGGGGTTGAACAAGGGAATGGGACAAATGCAGAGGACACATTTCAGTGTCCCAAACCTGACTAAAAACCAAGTTAATGACGCCAAAAAGGACAAGCGGTAGAAAATGGACGGATGGATGGATGTTTTATTATTATAATCAAATGACAGTAGTCATTTCCATGGAATTATTTAAAAAAATAAGTGTTTTGGCCCACTTACACACCACATATTGTTTTCATGAGCTGTGTACTAGTATCGTATGTCTGGATGGGGGGTCCTGCTTTGGAAATAATGTGTACCCCTTTCCGATATCGCATTTAGTTCCCACTAAAACATTCACATTTTGCACAATGAGATGTAAACATGGGATCATGTGCACATTCCTGTAACGTTCTGTTTGTAAAATATATCTTTATTAGTATTTATTTAATACAATAACATCATTTCATGATTAATATTTATAAATTAAGAAAAAAAACCTTGTATTTTTCACTAAAGAAGGGTTCGGTGAAAGCGCATATGAAACTGGTGGGGTTCAGTACCTCCAACAAGGTTAAGAACCACTGATGTAAGTACTGTGCTACACTCTTAGAAATAAAAGTGCTAAGTAGAACCATATAAGGTTCTTCGGCTCGTCCTCATAGGAGAACCCTTTTTGGCTCCAGGTAGAACCTTTTTATAAAGGTTCCACCTGGAACCCTTTTGGAGGGTTCTACCTAGAACTGTGTGTGTAAGGTTCCAACCAGAACCCCCCATGAGAGGTTCTACAAAGAACCCACGCAGGGAGTTCCACTAAGAACCCTTTCATGTTTCAAGGGTTTCATCTAGAACCCACAAAGGGAGTTCCACTAAGAACCCTTTCGTATTTCAAGGGTTTCATCTAGAACCCACACAGGGAGTTCCACTAAGAACCCTTTCGTATTTCAAGGGTTTCATCTAGAACCCACACAGGGAGTTCCACTAAGAACCCTTTTGTATTTCAAGACTTTCATCTAGAACCCACGCAGGGAGTTCCACTAAGAACCCTTTCGTATTTCAAGGGTTTCATCTAGAACCCAAACAGGGAGTTCCACTAAGAACCCTTTCGTTTGTCAAGGGTTTCACCTAGAACCCATGCAGGGAGTTCCACTAAGAACCCTTTCGTATTTCAAGGGTTTCATCTAGAACCCACACAGGGAGTTCCACTAAGAACCCTTTTGTATTTCAAGACTTTCATCTAGAACCCACGCAGGGAGTTCCACTAAGAACCCTTTCGTATTTCAAGGGTTTCATCTAGAACCCACACAGGGAGTTCCACTAAGAACCCTTTCGTTTGTCAAGGGTTTCACCTAGAACCCATGCAGGGAGTTCCACTAAGAACCCTTTCATGTTTCAAGGGTTTCATCTAGAACCCACACAGGGAGTTCCACAAAGAACTCTTTCATGTTTCAAGGGTTTCATCTAGACCTGACACAGGGGGTTCTAAAAACATCCCTTTTCAAAGGTTTTCACCGATAACCGTCTTGTCTCCTGAGGGTTCTATAAAGAACCATATTGTATTCTACAGATCAGTTTAGTTCATATTATATTGTGGTCATTTATCATGTTGACATTGAACAAACATTCAAAACATTTTAATGAGGAAAACATTTATTTAAAGATAGGCACCATTATTGGCAAATGTTATCAGGAAGTATGTCCCTGGTGACACAGGATCTTACCCATGCTTTCAACAATCCCTGAAGAACTCTTTCTTCCAAAAACGGTTCTCTGGATCAAAATAGTTCTTAATGGAACCCTTAGTGTTAGTGAGAACCCTTTTAAAACCAATTATTCAGAAAAGGGGTTTTAAAGGGTTCTCTGGATCAAAATGGTTCTTACTGGAACCATTAGCGTTACCAAGAACCCTTGAAAAACCCGTTCTTTGGGAAAGGGTTTTTCAGAAGCAGATGGTTCCAGTTAGAACCTCAGCCCTTGTAGAAGAACCCTTTTAGAACCCTTATTTCTAAGAGTGTACGATGCTGTGTCTATGACGGCGTTCCCATACCTGGGGCCTATTGCGAAAGGAATATTTGAACTTGGCTGATGCGTGTTCACAAAAAAAAAAAAAAAAAAAAAGATTGTAAAACGTAAACGTGTGTAAGGGGGGGGAGGGGGGCCGTGGGAGACACCCCGGGGGTATGAACTCATACTCTCACAACTCAAGTGCCTAAGGCTAAAACTTGATTTTTTTTTTGTATTTTTTAAACTCTGAGATTGTGGGTGTGACACCGAAACTTTGCGTGCACAAACAAGCCGACCACATTTTACTCTCAGCAGCACGCGGGTTTCGTCCTAATGAACGACTCGGCCGCCAAGTGCCGATGATGCACTTTGGCAAGGTTTCTCATCGTCATTCACATCCACGTCCCATTTGGGGTTGTGAGTTTTTCCTTGCCCTTATGTGGGCTCTGTGCCGAGGATGTCGTTGTGGCTTGTGCAGCCCTTTGAGACACTTGTGATTTAGGGCTATATAAATAAACATTGATTGATTTTTCAACATATTGAGCAAAAAGGTCAAATTTTTTGTGCACTTGTTATTAGTGAGAATATACTTATTTTAAAGGTATTTTTGGGTTCATAGCTAATTTTACTTAATTTTCTTGTTCTATTGGCAGATAATTTTGCTTAGTTCAAATAAAACACCCCTCATTTTTGTATTTTTTTTTTTCTTCTTGTTTTTGAACACTGACTTTTTGCAGCAGTGTGTGTGATGCGTTCAGGGGCAGAAAGCGTGTAGGAGCCTGTCGTCGACACACAGGTGACACTTGTGACGCGGCTACAAGCCCCGGCAAGAAGTGCGCTCGTTTATTTCAACGTTCAGTGCTTCTTCACAGAATATTACCGTCATTATTGCATCGCTTTTTTTTTTCCTAAATGCTTGGTTTTCTTCTGAGGGCAAAAGTTTAACGTGCTTTATGTGTACTCGTATAGTACTGTGAATCATATTCGGTACTATACCGCCTCTAAAAAGTACCGGTCCCCTCCCCCGTCGTCACGTCATGACATTGTTGGTTTTTATAGGAATTTTCCACCATTCTTCCAAAAGCGCATTGGTGATGTTGGTGGAGAAGGCCTGGCTCTCAGTCTCCGTTCTAATTCATCCCAAAGGTATTCTGTCGGGTTCAGGTCAGGACTCTGTGCAGGCCAGTCAAGTTCATCCACACCAGACTCTGTCATCCATGTCTTTATGCACCTTGCTTTGTGCACTGGTCCACGGTCAAGGTTCCCACAAGGTTGGCAGCATGGAATTGTCCAAAAATGTTTTAAGATCCCGGAGCATTCAAAGGCCTAGCTCAACTCCTGAAAAACAACCCCACATCATAATGCCTCCTCCACCAAATTTCACACTCGGCACAATGCAGTCCGAAATGTACCGTTATCATGGCAACCTCCAAACCCAGACTGGTCCATCAGATTGCCAGAGAAGGCGTCTCCACTGCTCTAGAGTCTAGCGGCCACGTGCTTTACACCACTGCATCCGACGGCTTAGATGCAGCTGCTCGGCCATGGAAACCCATTACATGAAGCTCTCTGCGTACTGTACGTGGGCTAATCTGGGCTTTTCTGTCTTGCCTCTGGTGAGGGCGGTCGCATTTTTTCCCGCTCCCTTCTTCTCCCTGCTTGCTCTCTTTGTTTTGTCCTGTCTACACTTTTTTTTGAAGCCTCTTTCTTTGTGCTGTCCTCCAAATCTAAACATCAGACATGGAAATGATCAGTTCGACTCTCGACTCAATTGACAAAATCTTTTCGACGAGAAAAAGAGGTTCTGGGGAGCCTGGCTGCCCTGATGGAACCATTACTGCGGGGTACGTGAGAGATTCCTGGGATAAATGGAGAATCATGTGCCTCTCAGTCCTTTCCATCGAGGACGTGGAAGACATCTACCTATTTGGAACCGTGATGGCGGGGCACCTGCTGATTGGGCTGGGCATTGCTCTGGTGTATCGTCAAATTCGTAAGACGATGGCAGCCACTCAAGGAGCCCAAAGGCTGTTCGTCGCAATGGAAGGTTTGGGCCGGGGGCGATTTCTGAACTGAATCGCAAGATGGATCACATCATGGAAAAGCTGATTGAAAGGGAAAAATTGGATATGAGAGCCAACATGGACGAATAGAACAGAAAAACAATTGTAATGTCTGCTCGCGGAAAAACTAAAATCCTAATCTACGATTTGACTCCCTCGAATGGCCTTGACGCTGCAACAACAGGAGCAGGCTGTTCTGAAAACATCCCCAGAGGACACCTCCACGATGGACGCTTTTGACCTCCGCCCCCTCCTCAACGACACCTGGAGTCAAACTTTTGCTAGGATGCACAACGGCCCCAGGCCTATGGACACAACATCAACACACCCAAGACAATGGGCATATACACACACACACACACCCTTCCCCACCCCACGCCTTCACCACCGCTTGATTCCCCTTCGAAGTGATGGACGGCTGGCAGCGCTTCATAGCAGCAGTCGACCTCCAGGGTCCCAACTCCCCCTCCCCTCTGTTGCGAGTTGTCGTGATTAAATGTAACATGTTTATGTATGCATGGCATAGAGGTTTTTCCCCACTCCAGACTAGACTCCCTTAGGAGCCCAGTCGAGATTGTATTTTTTTACTCATCTTCTTCCCACCTTTGTGCTGAAAACATACTTTCGTTGTACTTGTGCAATGACAATAAAGTCCGATCCTATCCTATTCGGAAGGTCACGTGAAGTTTGGAGCTCTGTAGCAACTGACTGTGCAGAAAGTCTTTGCACTATGCGCTTCAGCATCCACTGACCCCTCTCTGTCGGTTTACGTGGCCTACCACTTCGTGGCTGAGTTGCTGTTGTTCCCAAAATCTTCACTCTTCTTATAATTAAGTTGACTTTGGAATTTTTTAGGAGTGAGGAAATTTCACGACTGGATTTGTTGCACAGGTGGCATCCTGTGACAGTTCCACGCTGGAAATCACTGAGAGCGGCCCATTCTTTCACAAATGTTTGTAGAAACAGTCTCCATGCCTAAGTATGAGGGGCCGTTAGGGACATTAGTCAGAATTACCTCTTATATGCACTACTGAAATGCTCTCACATAAACAACTGAAATGTTTTTCTCTCACACACACTACTGAAACACGCTTATATACACTACTGAAATGCTCTCACATACACTACTGAAACGCTCTCACACACTACTGAAACACTCTCAAATACACTACTGAAACGCTCTCACGTACACTACTGAAATGCTCTGACATACACTACTGAAACGCTCTCACATACACGACTGAAACGCTCTCACATACACTACTGAAACACTCTCAAATACACTACTAAAACGCTCTCACATACACTACTGAAATGCTTTCACATACACTACTGAAATGCCCTCACATACACTACTGAAATGCTCTCACATACACTAAGGAAAAGCTCTCACATACACTACTAAATTGCTCTCACATACACTACTGAAATGCTCTCACATACACTACTGAAATGCCCTCACATACACTACTGAAATGCTCTCACATACACTACTGAAATGCTCTCATATACACTACTGAAAAGCTCTCACATACACTACTAAATTGCTCTCACATACACTACTGAAATGCTCTCACATACACTACTGAAATGCTCTCACATACACTACTGAAATGCTCTCACATACACTACTGAAAAGCTCTCACATACACTACTAAATTGCTCTCACATACACTATTAAATTGCTCTCACATACACTACTGAAACACTCTATACACACTACTGAAATGCTCTCACATACACTACTGAAATGCTCTCACGTACACTACTGAAATGTTCTCACATACACTACTGAAACGCTCTCACATACACTAATGAAACGCTGTCACATACACTACTGAAACGCTCTCACATACACTACTGAAATGCTCTCACATACACTACTGAAATGCCCTCACATACACTACTGAAATGCTCTCAAATACACTAAGGAAAAGCTCTCACATACACTACTAAATTGCTCTCACATACACTACTGAAATGCTCTCACATACACGACTGAAATGCCCTCACATACACTACTGAAATGTTCTCACATACACTACTGAAACGCTCTCACATACACTAGTGAAACGCTGTCACATACACTACTGAAATGCTCTCACGTACACGACTGAAATGTTCTCACATACACTACTGAAACGCTCTCACATACACTAATGAAACGCTGTCACATACAATACTGAAACGCTCTCACATACACTACTGAAATGCTCTCACATACACTACTGAAATGCCCTCACATACACTACTGAAATGCTCTCAAATACACTAAGGAAAAGCTCTCACATACACTACTAAATTGCTCTCACATACACTACTGAAATGCTCTCACATACACTACTGAAATGCTCTGACGTACACTACTGAAATGTTCTCACATACACTACTGAAACGCTCTCACATACACTACTGAAATGCTCTCACATACACTACTGAAATGCCCTCACATACACTACTGAAATGCTCTCAAATACACTAAGGAAAAGCTCTCACATACACTACTAAATTGCTCTCACATACACTACTGAAATGCCCTCACATACACTACTGAAACGCTCTCACGTACACAACTGAAACGCTCTCACATACACTACTGAAACACTCTCACATACACTACTAAAACGCTCTCACATACACTACTGAAATGCGCTCACATACACTACTGAAATGCTCTCACATACACTACTGAAATGCTCTCACATACACTACTGAAAAGCTCTCACATACACTACTAAATTGCTCTCACATACACTACTGAAATTCTCTCACGTACACTACTGAAATGCTCTCACGTAAACTACTGAAACACTCTCACATACACTACTGAAATGCTCTCACGTACACTACTGAAACGCTCTCACGTACACTACTGAAACGCTCTCACATACACTACTGAAATGCCCTCAAATACACTACTGAAATGCTTTCACATCCACTACTGAAAAGCTCTCACATACACTACTATATCGCTCTCACATACACTACTGAAATGCTCTCACATACACTACTGAAATGCTCTCACATACACTACTGAAATGCCCTCACATACACTATTGAAATGCTCTCACGTACACTACTGAAACGCTTTCACATACACGACTGAAACGCTCTCACATACACTACTGAAATGCTCTCACATACACTACTGAAACACTCTCACATACACTACTAAAACGCTCTCAAATACACTACTGAAACACTCTCTCTTACACTACTGAAACACTCTCACATACACTACTGAAATGCTCTCACGTACACTACTGAAATGCTCTCACATACACTACTGAAATGCTCTCACATACACTACTGAAAAGCTCTCACATACACTACTGAATTGCTCTCACATACACTACTAAATTGCTCTCACATACACTACTGAAATGCTCTCACATACACTACTGAAATGCTCTCACATACACTACTGAAAAGCTCTCATATACGCTACTAAATTGCTCTCACATACACTACTGAAATGCTCTCACGTACACTACAGAAACTCTCTCACATACACGACTGAAACGCTCTCACATACACTACTGAAATGCTCTCACGTACACTACTGAAATGCTCTCACATACACTCCTGAAACGCCCTCACATACACTACTGAAATGCTCTCACGTACACTACTGAAACACTCTCACGTACACTACTGAAACGCTCTCACATACACTACTGAAACGCTCTCACATACACTACTAAAACGCTCTCACATACACTACTGAAACACTCTCACATACACTACTGAAATGCTCTCACATACACTACTGAAACGCTCTCACATACATGACTGAAACGCTCTCACATACACTACTGAAATGCTCTCACATACACTACTGAAATGCTCTCACATACACTACTGAAATGCGCTCACATACACTACTGAAATGCTCTCACATACACTACTGAAATGCTCTCACATACACTACTGAAAAGCTCTCACATACACTACTAAATTGCTCTCACATACACTACTGAAATGCTCTCATGTACACTATTGAATTGCTCTCACGTAAACTACTGAAACACTCTCACATACACTACTGAAATGCTCTCGCATACACTACTGAAAAGCTCTCACATACACGACTGAAACACTCTCACAGACACTACTGAAACGCTCTCACGTACACTACTGAAACGCTCTCACATACACTACTGAAATGAATACTTTTGGCAATATAGTGTATGTTCAAGATGACCATTGGAGCACTTCCCCCAGTGGACGAGGAGACACAGCACATCCAAATGTTTACGCCGTTTCGAGCTCTGCAACAAAATGTTTGCGCTGCATCAGCAAACCACATTCCCCCTAATCTGTCACGTATCCTAAAGACCTCTTTTTTTTTTCTTCTTTTTTTTATGAGTGCGCACACTTCCATGAACCCTGATGTGGGTCTTCCACACGGCACTGCAGATAAGGCTTGTGGTTATAGTGTCGTCTTTCTGATGTCGACTTTATCAGAGAGGCCCCCTTGAATGGGCCCCGCATAGTTTTGGCTGAAAGTGCAACAATAACACACCTATAACACACACACACACACACACACACACGCACACACACACACTGACACCTATGGACACACACTCTCTGCTGGGATGAGTGTGAAGGATAAACTGTCAGAGTATCTCACAGAGATCAAGTTCCATACCGCAACATCAAAAAAGAAAAAGCCTATCTTGGCTACCATGAAGCTTGTAGTGTAATTATAGAAACTGACTATCTACTAGTGTTGTCCCCATACCAATATTTTGGTACCAAAATTATTTCGATGCTTTCCGGTACCTTTCGGTACTTTTCAAAATAAAGGGCACCAAAAAAAATGGTATTAATGGCTTTATTTTAACAAAAAACTCCTGAATTTTGGTGCCCCTCCCGAAAACCTCCCGGGGTAACCATTCTCCTGAATGTCCCTCGATTTCCATCCGGACAACAATATTGGGGGCGTGCCTTAAAGACACCGCCTCTGCGTGCCGGCCCATTCACATAATATCTACGGCGTTTCACACACACAAGTGAATGCAATGCATACTTGGTCAACAGCCGTACAGGTCACACTGAGGGTGGCCGTATAAACAACTTTAACACTGTTACAAATATACGCCACACTGTGAACCCACACCAAACAAGAATGACAAACACATTTGGGGAGAACATCCGCACCGTAACACAACATAAACACAACAGAACAAATACCCAGAAACCCTTACAGCACTAACTCTTCCGGGATGCTACAATATACACCCCCGCTACCCCTTACCCCGATATCGGAATCGGTAATTAAGAGTTGGACAATATCGGAAATCGGCAAAAAAGCCGTTGTCGGACATCTCTATCGAAAAGTATCAAAATAATTTTGGTACCGGGACAACACTACCCAGGACCTTCTAACGAAGAGGACCTATTAACTAACTAACTAACGAGACAGACAAGCAAACCATTCTTGTCCATGTCCTGCGTTGCCACACTGTTGCCCAAGTCTAAGCATTCTCTAACCTTGACAGGAAGTGATTTCCCTAAGTGGATCTACCTCTTTGTGTCCTTTTGGATGAGACCTTTGACCCCGCCCTCTCTCCACATCTAGCCAGCGGGCTACTTTTCCCGTTGCAGTGAGCCCGGCCCGCAGACACCGTCTCTCCTCCCCGGTCGAGATAAGCCGAACATGAAGACAATGTAGCCTTCCCACTGTGCGAGACCCCCTCGTCATAGGGAGAGTGTGGGAGGACGGAAACTTCTGGTTGCAATTTTGAAAATGCTTTTTTTAGCCGCTCTTAAATGTGGGAAGTCAAAGTCATTGAGCTGTGGGGAAGCATGAGGATCTTTGGAAGAGAGAGAGGGGGGGGGGGGTTATATATCAGATGCTTGTTGAAGGTTACGCATGTTTATTTACGTTAGGTTGATTCCGAAGAAGAAAAAAAGGGGGCGGGCGTACAAAGTCATCCTGCAGGAAACGCCACATGCGGCCCACGCCACATGCGGCGCTCTCTAATGTGGGAATCGTGCACCACATCTTTTTTTTCTTTTTTCCTTCTATGGGGGAAAGGAAGGAAGAACCTGGAAGAAATAGTCCCTGCAGATGAAAGTTGACGATTTGAGGTCGATCTTTGTCTCTTTTGAAAGGAAAAAAAAAAAAAGAGAGCAAAGAAGGAGCAGGAGAAGTGTGACATCTTGCACAGGTCCGACCAAAGTGTACGGAGCCCCTAAAGGGACATGGGGAAAAAAAATGTTTTATTTGTTTTTATTTTTTCTTTGTTTTGGACATGTATCTCGTGCACACAAGATACATGTCTAAAAAAAAAAAAAAAAAAAAATAATTATTAAAAAAAATATATATATATATATATATATATATATATATATATATATATATATATATATATATATATATATATATATATATATATATATATATATATATATATATGTCTTAATAAGGTTATCCAAAAAATAGTGCTCGATACCGTAGTAGAGCGCAATATATGTATGTGTGGGAAAAAAAATCACAAGACTATTTCATCTCTCTCAGAGATAAAGTAGTCTTGTGATTTTTTTTCCCACACATACATATATATATATATATATATATATATTTTTTATTTTTTTTTATTTTTTTTTTAGACATGTATCGTGCACACAAGATACATGTTTAAAAAAATATATATATATTATAATTATTAAAAAAAATATATATATATATAAATTTTTTTAGACATGTATCTCGTGCACACGAGATAGATGTCTAAAAAATAAAAAATAAAAAAATTATATTTTTTTTTTATAACTTTATAAAAAGTTTATCGTGTGCACGAGATACATGTCTTAAAAAAAAAATATATATATATATATATATATATATATATATTTTTTTTTTATAACTTTATAAAAAGTTTATTGTGTGCACGAGATACATGTCTAAAGAAAAAAAAAATTATAATTATAAAAAAAAAAAATTTTTAATTATAATTTTTTCTTTTTAGACGTGTATCTCGTGCACACAAGATACATGTCTAAAAAAAATTTAAAAAATTATAATTATTAAAAAAAAAATATATATATATATATATATATATATATATATATATATATATATATATATATATATATATATATATATACATTTTTTTTAGACATGTATCATGCACACAAGATACATGTTTAAAAATATATATATATATTATAATTATTTAAAAATATATATATATATAAGTTTTTTTTTAGACATGTATCTCGTGCACACGAGATACATGTCTAAAAAATAAAAAAAATAAAAATTATATATATATTTTTTTTATAACTTTATAAAAAGTTTATCGTGTGCACGAGATACATGTCTTAAAAAAAATAAAATCTTTTTTTTTTTTTTATAACTTTATAAAAAGTTTATTGTGTGCACGAGATACATGTCTAAAAAAAATAAAAATAATAATAATTATTAAAAAAAAAATTTTTAATTATTATTTTTTTTTTAGACATGTATCTCGTGCACACAAGATACATGTCTAAAAAAAATAAAAAAATAATAATTATTCAAAAAACAAATATATATATATATATATATATATGTATATATATATATATATATATATACATATATATGTTTTTTTAGACATGTATCGTGCACACAAGATACATGTTTAAAAATATATATATATATTATAATTATTTTTTTAAATATATATATATATATATACATTTTTTTTTAGACATGTATCTCGTGCACACGAGATACATGTCTAAAAAATAAAAAAAATAAAAATTATATATATATTTTTTTTTATAACTTCATAAAAAATTTATCGTGTGAACGAGATACATGTCTTAAAAAAAAAAAAATCATAATTTTTTTTTTTTATAACTTTATAAAAAGTTTATTGTATGCACGAGATACATGTCTAAAAAAAAAAAAAAACAATTATAAAAACAAATATTTCCCCCATGTCCCTTTAGGGGCTCCGTAAAAGTGCATCTAAGCGCTACACTGCAAAAGAGTCAGTGTTAAAAACATGTATCTCGTGCACACGACATACATGTCTAAAAAAAATTAAAAAAATTATAATTATTAAAAAAATAATTATAATTATTAAAAAAAAATATATATATATATATATATATATATTTTTTTTTTTTTATTTTTTTTTTTTTATAATTTTATAAAAAGTTTATCGTGTGCACGAGATACATGTCTAAAAAAAAACTATCATAAAAACAAATATTTCCCCCATGTCCCTTTAGGGGCTCAGTAAAAGTGCATCTAAGTGCTACACAGTCAGTGTTCAAAAACAAGAAAAATAAATAAATAAAAAATAAGGGTATTTTATTTGAACTAAGCAAAATTATCTGCCAATAGAACAATAGCTTGTCAAGACTTTCCAAAACAAGTAAAATTAGCCAACTTCAGTGAACCCAAAAAATACCTTAAAATAAGTGTATTCTCACTAATAACAAGTGCACTTTTCTTGGTAGAAAAAAAAAAATAGAGACCTTTTTGCTCAATATGTTGAAAAACATTCTTAAATGAAGTAAATGCTAGTGCCATTATCTTGACATAATGATATGCGCTCGGCATTACCGTATTTTTCGGAGTATAAGTCGCTCCGGAGTATAAGTCGCACCGGCCGAAAATGCATAATAAAGAAGGAAAAAAACATATATAAGTCGCACTGGAGTATAAGTCGCATTTTTTGGGGGAAATGTATTTGATAAAAGCCAACACCAAGAATAGACATTTGAAAGGCAATTTAAAATAAATCAAGAATAGTGAACAACAGGCTGAATAAGTGTACGTTATATGAGGCATAAATAACCAACTGGTATGTTAACGTAACATATTATGGTAAGAGTCATTCAAATAACTATAACATATAGAACATGCTATACGTTTACCAAACAATCTGTCACTCCTAATCGCTAAATCCCATGAAATCTTATACGTCTAGTCTCTTACGTGAATGAGATCAATAATATTATAATGTGTTAATCATTTCACACATAAGTCGCTCCTGAGTATAAGTCGCACCCCCGGCCAAACTATGAAAAAAACTGCGACTTATAGTCAAACTTATACTAAAAACTAATTTATTGTTCTTAATGGAAAGGCAACAAGGCAACCGCTTGTTACTCTCGGGGTCTTCTAGCCGCTCAGGCAAATCATATTGTCTAAAAATGCATTTTTCCATGGATAACATGACATCATCACGCCAAATGCGTGCTCTTTCAGTCAATTAGTGCACATATATACAGCCCGGCCCCCGGCCAACATTTTTTTCATTGTAATTTTGAGGAATTTATCTGAATGTGCATGAACTATTTCTGTTCAAAATAGTTAGAAATGTCAAATGTTTAAATATTAACTGTCAGTTTACTGTACTGTGCCAACTGTACTACTATATGAGTACGTGTTTTCTATTGTTTCATTGAAAATAAAACAGCAAAGTCAATTTGGCTGTCATCTGTTTTAATTATGAGACACAATTGTGTCAAAATCATGATTTATTTTTTTTCATGCTTATAAAAAAAATATATATATATTATAAAAAAAATTTTTTTAGACACGAGAAAGTTTCTTGTGCGCACGAGATACATGTCTAAAAAAATAATTATTTTTTATATTTTTTTATAACTTTATAAAAAGTTTCTTGTGCGCACGAGATACGTGTCTAAAAAAAAAATTTTTTTATTTTTATTTTTATTTTTTTTATAACTTTAGAAAAAGTTTCTCGTGCGCACGAGAAAAAAAATAAAAATTAAAAATAATTATTTTTTATTTTTTTAGACACGAGAAACTTTTTATAAAGTTATAAAAAAAGAATATTATTATTATTATTTTTTTTAAACACGAGAAAGTTTCTTGTGCGCACGAGATACATGTCTAAAAAAATAAATATATTATTTTTTATATTTTTTTATAACTTTATAAAAAGTTTCTTGTGCGCACGAGATACGTGTCTAAAAAAAAATTGTTTTTATTTATTTTTTTATTTTTTTTATAACTTTAGAAAAAGTTTCTCGTGCGCACGAGAAAAAAAATAAAAATAAAAAATAATTATTTTTTATTTTTTTAGACACGAGAAACTTTTTATAAAGTTATAAAAAAAGAATATTATTATTATTATTTTTTTTAAACACGAGAAAGTTTCTTGTGTGCACGAGATACATGTCTAAAAAAATAAATATATTATTTTTTATATTTTTTTACAACTTTATAAAAAGTTTCTTGTGCGCACGAGATACGTGTCTAAAAAAAAATATATTTTTTATTTTTTATTTTTTTTTTTATAACTTTAGAAAAAGTTTCTCGTGCGCACGAGAAAAAAAATAAAAATAAAAAATAATTATTTTTTATTTTTTTAGACACGAGAAACTTTTTATAAAGTTATAAAAAAAAAATATTATTATTTTTTTTTTTTAGACACGAGAAAGTTTCTTGTGCGCACGAGATACATGTCTAAAAAAAATATATATATTATTTTTTATATGTTTTTTATAACTTTATAAAAAGTTTCTCGTGCGCACGACGAGAAAGTTAAAAAAATAAATAAATAAATAAATTATAAAATAAAAAAATTCCCCCATGTCCCTTTAGGGGCTTCGTGGAAATGATTACTTTAAAAAAGTAGTTTTATACTTGTGAGTGTTGATGACACAACAGTTGATATTCTAGTTTCAAGCATGTTTTACTCAATATAGGTCATAACATCTTACTGAGATCATTTAGGACCAAAACACTTAAAACAAGTAAAACACTCTAACATAAAATCTGCTTAGTGAGAAGAATGATCTTATCAGACAGAAAATAAGCAAATATCACCCTTATTTGACATATTTCATCTTACTTAGATTTCACTTTTTGCAGTGTGCAGATGAAAGTTGACGATTTGAGGGCAATGTGCTGTGTTTTTGTCTCTTTTGAAGGGAAAAAAAATAAAGAGAGAGCAAAGAGGGAGCCGGGGAAGGGTGACATCTTGCACAGGTCTGACCAAAGTGCATGTAAGCGCTACTTGCTGGTTCCCAGACTTGGAGCCAGCTGGATGTTGCTCCACAGCTGTCCTCACCATTGATTAAAGGGAACTGGAGCCTGCATCCAAGCACCGTTCAAGAAAAAAAACATTTCGGTTCCGTTTTTTAATTATGCATTTCTTAAAGAAGCTATTGACATCATCAAGAGCAGCAACTGAGTCTCTATTATCATACTTACACACTAGGGTTGTACTGGTATACCGGTACTGGTATAGCATCGCGGTACTAATGAATCAAAAACGATACAATTCTCTGTTTGAAAAGTGCCGGTTCCCGGTCATGACGGGAATTATTGCTGGTTTTACGAGCAGAGGAGCATGTTCGGCAGCGCACACACACAGAGTACTTACAAGCAGACACAGTGTGTCGACAGAAAAGGGAGGACGGACGCATTTTGGCTTAAAAAACTAAAGTTATAACGCCCTCAGGAAGAGGTGTTTTAAGGCATGGCGAACGTCCGTCTCCGTGGCGACAAATAAAGTGAGTTTCTTACAAGTACCATTATCACTGGGGGACGAGGAATACCGTATTTTCCGCACCATAAGGCGCTCTGGGTTATAAGCCGCGCCTTCAATGAACGGCATATTTCAAAACTTTGTCCACCTATAAGCCGCCCCGTGTTATAAGCCGCATCTAACTGCGCTAAAGGAATGTCAAAAAAACAGTCAGATAGGTCAGTCAAACTTGAATAATATATTAAAACCAGCGTGATGTGGGCGCGCATGGAGTCGTATATCAACATGGACGAAGCTGCGTGAAAAAAGCCACCCGGCCTCTTCGCGTAAACTTAAACTTACCTTAACCACTCGCTCATCTTTTCTTCATCCATCCCTTCGAGTTAGCTTTTATGATGACGCCGGCTGGAAAGGTCTCTTTTGGCAAGGTCTTCCTTTTGAATATCACCATGGGTGGAAGTTTCTGGCCATTAGCATGGCAAGCTAGAACCACAGTGAAGGATGACTTCTCATTCCCTGTGGTGCGAATATACACCGTACGTGCTCCCGTTGTATCCACAGTGCGGTTCACAGGAATATCAGTTGCTGTGAAATAGTAATCCGTGTGCGGATGGAGAGATTGCGTCTTTTCATGAACCGGATCCCTGTCGTTTAGTAGGAGCCATTTTGTGGTCTTTACAGATGTAAACACACAAAGGAAATGAAACGTAATATCCGCGCGCTTTTTCTTCTTCTACGCGGGCGGGTGGTTGCTTACAGTAGAAGAAGAAGCGCTTCCTGTTCTATGGGGGCGGGTGCTTACCTTGGCGGTTGCTTGCGTAGAAGAAGAAGCGCTTCCTGTTCTACCGGGAAAAAAGATGGCGGCTGTTTACCGTAGTTACGAGACCGAAACTTTATGAAAATGAATCTTAATATTTATCCATATATAAAGCGCACCGGGTTATAAGGCGCACTGTCAGCTTTTGAGAAAATTTGTGGTTTTTAGGTGCGCCTTATAGTGCGGAAAATACGGTAGCTAAACATGCTTCACTAGGAGGATACAATAGCTCACCGGCGTCACAATGTAAACAAACGCCATGGTTGGATCTACACCTGACATCCACTGTAATGATACCAAGTACAGGAGCGTATCTAGTCGATACTACTATGATTACATACATTGATAAAAATTCATATTATGTTTATAAACTCAGTAAATACATCCCTGGACACATGAGGACTTTGAATATGACCAATATGATGTAAATATAAATGGAATACAATTATTTGCAAATCCTTTTCAACCCATATTCAGTTGAATATGCTACAAAGACAACATATTTGATGTTCAAACTCATAAACTTTATTTTATTTTTTTTGCAAATAATAATTCACTTAGAATTTCATGGCTGCAACACGCGACAAAGTAGTTGGGAAAGGGCATGTTCACCACTGTGTTACATCACCTTTTCTTTTAACAACTCTCAATAAACGATTGGGAACTGAGGAAACTAACTGTTGAAGCTTTGAAAGTGGAATTCTTTCCCATTCTTGTTTTATGTAGAGCTTCAGTCGTTCAACAGTCCGGGGTCTCCGCTGTCGTATTTTACGCTTCATAATGCGCCACACATTTTCGATTGGAGACAGGTCTGGACTGCAGGCGGGCCAGGAAAGTACCCGAACTCTTTTTTTTACGAAGCCACGCTGTTGTAACACGTGCTGAATGTGGCTTGGCATTGTCTTGCTGAAATAAGCAGGGGCGTCCATGAAAAAGACGGCGCTTAGATGGCAGTATATGTTGTTCCAAAACCTGTATGTACCTTTCAGCATTAATGGTGCCTTCACAGATGTGTAAGTTACCCATGTCTTGGGCACTAATGCACCCCCATACCATCACAGATGCTGGCTTTTGAACTTTGCGTCAATAACAGTCTGGATGGTTCGCTTCCCCTTTGGTCCGGATGACACGATGTTGAATATTTCCAAAAACAATTTGAAATGTGGACTCGTCAGACCACAGAACACTTTTCCACTTTGCATGAGTCCATCTTAGATGATCTCGGGCCCAGAGAAGCCGGCGGCGTTTCTGGGTGTTGTTGATAAATGGCTTTCGCTTTGCATAGTAGAGCTTTAACTTGCACTTACAGATGTAGCGACTGTATTTAGTGACAGTTGTTTTCTGAAGTGTCCCTAGAGCCCATGTGGTGATATCCTTTAGAGATTGATTTCGTTTTTTGATACAGTGCCGTCTGAGGGATCGATTCAATGTTAGTTTCCGGCCATGCCGCTTACGTGGAGGGATTTCTCCAGATTCTCTGAACCTTTTGATGATATTATAGACCGTAGATGTTGAAATCCCTAAATTTCTTGCAATTGCATTTTGAGAAACGTTGTTCTTAAACTGTTCGACTATTTGCTCACGCAGTTGTGGACAAAGGGGTGTACCTCGCCCCGTCCTTTCTTGTGAAAGACTGAGCATTTTTTTGGGAAGCTGTTTTTATACCCAATCATGGCACCCACCTGTTCCCAATTAGCCTGCACACCTGTGGGATGTTCCAAATAAGTGTTTGATGAGCATTCCTCAACTTTATCAGTATTTATTGCCACCTTTCCCAACTTCTTTGTCACGTGTTGCTGGCATCAAATTCTAAAGTTAATGATTATTTGCAACAACAAAAAAATGTTTATCAGTTTGAACATCAAATATGTTGTCTTTGTAGCATATTCAACTGAATATGGGTTGAAAAGGATTTGCAAATCATTGTATTCCGTTTATATTTACATCTAACACAATTTCCCAACTCATATGGAAACGGGGTTTCTATGATCCTGTAACTACTTGGTATCGGTTTGATACCTAAATTCGTGGTATCATCCAAAACTAATATAAAGTATCAAACAAAGAAAAATAAGTGATTATTACATTTTAACAGAAGTGTAGATAGAACATGTTGAAACAGAAAATAAGCAGTAAATGAACAAGTGGATTAATAATCAATTTTTACAGCTTGTCCTTAATAATGTGTACAAAATAATAGGTGTATAAATGACACAAAATGTTACTGCATATGTCAGCAGACTAATTAGGAGTCTTTGTTTGTTTACTTACTACTAAAAGACAAGTTGTCTAGTATGTTCACTATTTTATTTAAGGACTAAATGGGCAGCGCCTGAAGAGCTGCAGCCGGCCACCATGGCACCCCCGCCCCCTCCCCTCTTATCTATCTATCTATAATGTTGACAAAATAATATAAGTTGTCTACTATGTTCACTATTTGATTTAAAGGGGAACATTATCACCAGACCTATGTAAGCGTCAATATATACCTTGATGTTGCAGAAAAAAGACCATATATTTTTTTAACCGATTTCCGAACTCTAAATGGGTGAATTTTGGCGAATTAAACGCCTTTCTATTATTCGCTCTCGGCGCGATGACGTCACAACGTGACGTCACATCGGGAAGCAATCCGCCATTTTCTCACTTTCGTCGGCGTGTTGTCGGAGGGTGTAACAACACGAACAGGGACGGATTCAAGTTGCACCAGTGGCCCAAAGATGCGAACGTGGCAAGAAATTGGACGAAATTTGTTCAAAATACGAGGGTGTGGGGAAAGCCGACGAAATGGTCAGTCGTTTGTTCCGCACATTTTACCGACGACAATGAGATGTAAACATGGGATCATGTGTACATTCCTGTAACTTTCTGTTTGTGGAATATATCTTTATTAGTATTTATTTAATATATTAACATCATTTTATGATTACGGTTCGGGTTCGGTGAATGCGCGTATGAAACTGGTGGGGTTCGGTACCTCCAACAAGGTTAAGAACCACTGCATTAAAAACAATGTAACAAGGTTTTTCAAAATAAATCAACTCAAATTATGGAAAATAAAAAATGCCAACATGGCACTGCCATATTTGTTATTGAAGTCACAAAGTGCATTCTTTTTTTTTAACATGCCTCAAAACAGCAGCTTGGAATTTGGGACATGCTCTCCCTGAGAGAGCATGAGGAGGTTCAGGTGGGTAGCGGGGTGTGCATATTGTAGCATCCCGGAAGAGTTAGTGCTGCAAGGGTTTCTGGGTATTTGTTCTGTTGTGTTACGGTGCGGATGTTCTCCCGAAATGTTTCTGTCATTCTTGTTTGGTGTGGGTTCACAGTGTGGCGCATGTTTGTAACAGTGTTAAAGTTGTTTATGCGGCCACCCTCAGTGAGACCTGTATGGCTGTTGACCAAGTATGCTTGGCATTCACTTGTGTGTGTGTGTGAAAAGCCGTAGATATTATGTGATTGGGCCGGCACGCAAAGGCAGTGCCTTTAAGGTTTATTGGCGCTCTGTACTTCTCCCTACGTCCGTGTACACAGCGGCGTTTTAAAAAGTCATACATTTTACTTTTTGATACCGATAATTTCCGATATTACATTTTAAAGCATTTATCGGCCGATAATATCGGCAGTCCGATATTATCGGACATCCCTATTTATTTTAACAAAAAATCTTAGGGTACATGAAACATATGTTTATTATTGTAATTTAGTCCTTAAATAAAATAGTGAACATACTAGACAACTTGTCTTTTAGTAGTAAGTAAACAAACAAAGACTCCTAATTAGTCTATGCAGTAACATATTGTGTCATTTATACACCTATTATTTTGTACACATTATTAAGGACAAGCAGGGATGATACTTGTAAATTGTGATAATGTTCCCCTTCAAGGACTAAATTGCAATAATAAACATATGTTTCATGCATCATACATTTTTTTTGTTAAAATACAGCCCATAATGCAATTTTCTGCGGTCCCCTTTATTGAGAAAAGCATTGAAATACATTTTGGTACCGGTACCAACATATTGGTATCGGGACATGCCTGCATTCTAGAACCGCCTGTATTACTTTATTCAACTTGCATAAAAAAATCAATATTTGACTATTAGTCCATCCATTTAGAATTGTGGATTTGTAAGAAAAATAGCAACACAGGCAACAAAGTTTTTTGCCAAACTCAACCTTTTTTAAATGTTATTTTATGTTATCCGCACCGTAACACAACACAACAAATACCCAGAAACCCTTGAAGCACTAACTCTTTCGGGATGCTACAATATGCACACCCCGCTACCCACCTGAACCTCCTCATGCTCTCTCAGGGAGAGCATGTCCCAAATTCCAAGCTGCTGTTTTGAGGCATGTTAAAAAAAAGAATGCGACCCATACTATTATGTTAGATCCACTATGGACTGGATTCTCACACTATTATGTTAGATCCACTAAGGACTGGACTCTCACTATTATGTTAGATCCACTATGCACTGGACTCTCACTATTACGTTAGATCCACTATGGACTGGACTCTCAATATTATGTTAGATCCACTATGGACTGGACTCTCACTATTATGTTAAATCCATATGGACTGGACCCTCACTATTTTGTTAGATCCACTATGGACTGGACTCTCACTATTATGTTAGATCCACTATGGACTTGACTCTCACACTATTATGTTAGATCCACTATGGACTGGACTCTCACTATTATGTTGGATCCACTATGGACTGGACTCTCACACTATTATGTTAGATCCACTATGGACTGGACTCTCACACTATTATGTTAGACCCACTATGGACTGGACTCTCACTATTATGTTAGATCCACTATGAACTGGACTCTTACTATTATGCACTTTGTGACTTCACTTAAAAATCCTCCAACTTGGCAAACAGGAGACCAAATGTACATATTGTCAACCAATTATCAGTTGAAAAGCCCCGCTGGGAAATAGGATGCAGGCATTTTGTTGCGTTTACTTGAAAAAGAACACGGCTGACAGACGGGCAATGTCATTGCTGGGGTCTCCAGGACGTGTGCTCGGGTGAAACGCAACCCCGGCATCCAGCTGTAGATCACACAGCTGCAATCGGCGTGTTAATTGGCGGTAAATCCCCTCAAAAGACTTCGGTTCCTTCCCGTCACTCACGTCCGGAGCCTCGTTTTTTAAGAACGGTGAGGCATGAGGAACGACGACATGTGGTTGTTGCACACCCACAAAACCTCACGTACCCTCAAAGACAAAAAGGAGTTTTTTAACATGTGGCAGGACTGATGAAGCTTTGCCGGTGGTAGAGAACAAACAGTATGCAGATACAGTTACTAAGAGTCAAAGCAGCTTCTTCATTTCAAAGTGCGGTTACAAAACCCCCAAACCAGTGAAGTTGTCACGTTGTGTAAATGGTAAATAAAAAATTTGCAAACCCTTTTCAACTTATATTCAATTGAATAGACTGCAAAGACAAGATATGTAACATTCAAACTGGTAAACTTTGTTGTTTTTTGCAAATATTAGCTCATTTGGAATTGGATGCCTGCAACGTGTTTCAAAAAAGCTGGCACAAGTGGCAAAAAAAGACTGATAAAGTTGAGGAATGCTCATCAAACACTTATTTGGAACATCACACAGGTGAACAGGCTCATTGGGAACAGGTGGGTGCCATGATTGGGTATAAAAGCAGCTTCCATGAAATGCTCAGTCATTCACAAACAAGGACGGGGCGAGGGTCACCACTTTGTCAACAAATGCGTGAGCAAATTGTTTAAGAACAACATTTATCAACCAGCTATTGCAAGGAATTTAGGGATTTCACCATCCACGCTCTGTAATACCATCAAAAGATTAAGATAATCTGGAGAAATCACTGCACGTAAGCGGCAATGCAATCCCTCAGGCTGTACTGCATCAAAAAGCGACATCGGTGTGTAAAGGATATCACCACATGGGCTCAGGAACACTTCAGAAAACCACTGTCAGTAACTACAGTTGGTCGCTACATCTGTAAGTGCAAGTTAAAACTCTCCTTCGCAAAGCGAAAGCCATTTATCAACAACACCCAGAAACGACGCTGGCTTCCCTGGCCCCGAGCTCATCTAAAATGGACTGATGCAAGATGGAAAAGTGTTCTGTGGTATGACGAGTCCACATTTCAAATTGTTTTTGGAAACTGTGGACGTCGTGTCCTCCGGACCAAAGAGGAAAAGAACCATCCGGATTGTTCTAAGCGCAAAGTGCAAAAGCCAGCATCTGTGATGGTATGGGGGTGTATTAGTGCCCAAGGCACTAACTGTCTATAACACTCACCATAAATATGTGAAGGCACCATTAATGCTGAAAGGTACATACAGGTTTTGGAGCAACATATGTTACCATCCAAGCAATGTCTTTTTCATGGACGCCCCTGCTTATTTCAGCAAGACAATGCCAAGCCACGTGTTACAACAACGTGGCTTCATAGTAAAAGAGTGCGGGTTATAGACTGGCCTGCCTGTAGTCCAATTTTGACAGAAAAAAATGCATTTTTTTAAACTTTAGTATTATCCGATCATGCCAATTATATTATTATTATATACAGTATTGCAAAACTATTTTTTTGGTGAGATAAAAATAAATTAAATATCTGCTTGTCACCTTTATTTATGATTTTAAAGCAAGTTATACATCAAATGCATATGCAGTTTGATTAATCATGATTAATCACAGGTCTGCGTTCAAAGAACTCCGGCTTATTAGAGCCCAAAAAAAGTCTGCGGGCTAAAGAGCGTTTTCTTTTGGGGCTCCAGTACTATGGAATGTTCTAGCAGTAACAGTTAGAGATGCTACCTCAGTAGAAGCATTTAAGTCCCATCTTAAAACTCATTTGTATACTCTAGCCTTTAAATAGCCCCCTTTTAGACCAGTTGATCTGCCGTTTCTTTTCTTTTCTCCTCTGCCCCCCTCTCCCTTGTGGAAGGGGGAGGACACAGGTCCGGTGGCCATGGATGAAGTGCTGGGTGTACAGAGTCGGGACCCGGGGTGGACCGCTCGCCTGTGCATCGGTTGGGTACATCTCTGCGCTGCTGACCCGTCTCAGCTCGCGATGGTCTCCTGCTGACCCCACTATGGACTGGACTCTTACTATTATGCTAGATCCACTATGGACCGGACTCTCACACGATAATGTTAGATCCACTATGGACTGGACTCTCACTATTATGTTAGATCCACTATGGACTGGACTCTTACTATTATGTTAGATCCACTATGGACTGGACTCTCACTATTATGTTAGATCCACTATGGACTGGACTCTCACTATTATGTTAGATCCACTATGGACTGGACTCTCACACTATTATGTTAGATCCACTATGGACTGGACTCTCACTATTATGTTAGATCCACTATGGACTGGACTCACACTATTATGTTAGATCCACTATGGACTAGACTCTCACTATTATGTTAGATCCACTATGGACTAGACTCTCACTATTATGTTAGATCCACTATGGACTGGACTCTCACTATTATGTTAAATCCACTATGGACTGGACTCTCACACTATTATGTTAGATCCACTATGGACTGGACTCTCACACTATTATGTTAGATCCACTATGGACTGGACTCACACTATTATGTTAGATCCACTATGGACTAGACTCTCACTATTATGTTAGATCCACTATGGACTAGACTCTCACTATTATGTTAGATCCACTATGGACTGGACTCTCACTATTATGTTAAATCCACTATGGACTGGACTCTCACACTATTATGTTAGATCCACTATGGACTGGACTCTCACTATTATGTTAGATCCACTATGGACTGGACTCTCACACTATTATGTTAGATCCACTATGGACTGGACTCTCACTATTATGTTGGATCCACTATGGACTGGACTCTCACGCTATTATGTTAGATCCACTATGGACTGGACTCTCACTATTATGTTGAATCCACTATGGACTGGCCTCTCAATATTATGTTAGATCCACTATGGACTGGACTCTCACTATTATGTTAGATCCACTATGGACTGGACTCTCACTATTATGTTAGATCCACTATGGACTGGACTCTCACTATTATGTTAGATCCACTATGGACTGGACTCTTACAATTATGTTAGATCCACTATGGACTGGACTCACACTATTATGCTAGATCCACTATGGCCTGGACTATCACTATTATGCTAGATCCACTATGGACTGGACTATCAATATTATGTTGGATCCACTATGGACTGGACTCTCACACTATTATGTTAGATCCACTATGGACTGGACTCACACTATTATGTTAGATCCACTATGGACTGGACTCTCACTATTATGTTGGATCCACTATGGACTGGACTCTTACTATTACAGTATGTTAGATCCACTATGGACTGGACTCACACTATTATGCTAGATCCACTATGGACTGGACTATCACTATTATGTTGGATCCACTATGGACTGGACTCTTACTATTATGTTAGATCCACTATGGACTGGACTCTCACTATTATGTTAGATCCACTATGGACTAGACTCTCACTATTATGTTAGATCCACTATGGACTAGACTCTCACTATTATGTTAGATCCACTATGGACTAGACTCTCACTATTATGTTAGATCCACTATGGACTGGACTCTCACTATTATGTTAGATCCACTATGGACTGGACTCTCACTATTATGTTAAATCCACTATGGACTGGACTCTCACACTATTATGTTAGATCCACTATGGACTAGACTCTCACTATTATGTTAGATCCACTATGGACTGGACTATCACTATTATGTTGGATCCACTATGGACTGGACTCTTACTATTATGTTAGATCCACTATGGACTGGACTCTCACTATTATGTTAGATCCACTATGGACTAGACTCTCACTATTATGTTAGATCCACTATGGACTAGACTCTCACTATTATGTTAGATCCACTATGGACTAGACTCTCACTATTATGTTAGATCCACTATGGACTGGACTCTCACTATTATGTTAGATCCACTATGGACTGGACTCTCACTATTATGTTAAATCCACTATGGACTGGACTCTCACACTATTATGTTAGATCCACTATGGACTAGACTCTCACTATTATGTTAGATCCACTATGGACTAGACTCTCACTATTATGTTAGATCCACTATGGACTGGACTCTCACTATTATGTTAGATCCACTATGGACTGGACTCTCACTATTATGTTGGATCCACTATGGACTGGACTCTCACGCTATTATGTTAGATCCACTATGGACTGGACTCTCACTATTATGTTAAATCCACTATGGACTGGACTCTCAATATTTTGTTGGATCCACTATGGACGGGACTCTCACTATTATGTTAGATCCACTATGGACTGGACTCTCACTATTATGTTAGATCCACTATGGACTGGACTCTCACACTATTATGTTAGATCCACTATGGACTGGACTCTCACACTATTATGTTACATCCACTATGGACTGGACTCTCAATATTTTGTTGGATCCACTATGGACGGGACTCTCACTATTATGTTAGATCCACTATGGACTGGACTCTCACTATTATGTTAGATCCACTATGGACTGGACTCTCACACTATTATGTTAGATCCACTATGGACTGGACTCCCACACTATTATGTTAGATCCACTATGGACGGGACTCTCACTATTATGTTAAATCCACTATGGACTGGACTCACACTATTATGTTGGATCCACTATGGACTGGACTCTCACACTATTATGTTAGATCCACTATGGACTGGACTCGCACACTATTATGTTAGATCCACTATGGACTGGACACTCAATATTATGTTAGATCCACTATGGACTGGACTCTCACACTATTATGTTAGATCCACTATGGACTGGACTCTCACTATTATGTTAGATCCACTATGGACTGGACTCTCACTATTATGTTGGATCCACTATGGACTGGACTCTCACGCTATTATGTTAGATCCACTATGGACTGGACTCTCACTATTATGTTAAATCCACTATGGACTGGACTCTCAATATTTTGTTGGATCCACTATGGACGGGACTCTCACTATTATGTTAGATCCACTATGGACTGGACTCTCACTATTATGTTAGATCCACTATGGACTGGACTCTCACACTATTATGTTAGATCCACTATGGACTGGACTCTCACACTATTATGTTACATCCACTATGGACTGGACTCCCACACTATTATGTTAGATCCACTATGGACGGGACTCTCACTATTATGTTAAATCCACTATGGACTGGACTCACACTATTATGTTGGATCCACTATGGACTGGACTCTCACACTATTATGTTAGATCCACTATGGACTGGACTCGCACACTATTATGTTAGATCCACTATGGACTGGACACTCAATATTATGTTAGATCCACTATGGACTGCACTGTCACGATTATGTTAGATCCACTATGGACTTGACTCTCACACTATTATGTTAGATCCACTATGGACTGGACTCTCACTATTATGTTAGATCCACTATGGACTGGACTCTCACACTATTATGTTACATCCACTATGGACTGGACTCTCACACTATTATGTTAGATCCACTATGGACTGGACTCTCACTATTATGTTAAATCCACTATGGACTGGACTCACACTATTATGTTGGATCCACTATGGACTGGACTCTCACACTATTATGTTAGATCCACTATGGACTGGACTCACACTATTATGTTGGATCCACTATGGACTGGACTCACACTATTATGCTAGATCCACTATGGACTGGACTATCACTATTATGCTAGATCCACTATGGACTGGACTATCACTATTATGTTGGATCCACTATGGACTGGACTCTCATTATTATGCTAGATCCACTATGGACTGGACTCTCACTATTATGTTAGATCCACTATGGACTGGACTCTCACTATTATGTTAGATCCACTATGGACTGGACTCTCACTATTATGCTAGATCCACTATGGACTGGACTCTCTCACTATTATGTTAGATCCACTATGCACTGGACTCTCACTATTATGTTAGATCCACTATGGACTGGACTCTCACTATTATGTTAGATCCACTATGGACTGGACTCTCACTATTATGTTAGATCCACTATGGACTGGACTCTCACTATTATGCTAGATCCACTATGGACTGGACTCTCACAATATTATGTTAAATCCACTATGGACTGGACTCTCACTATTATGTTAGATCCACTATGGACTGGACTCTCACTATTATGTTAGATCCACTATAGACTGGACTTTCACCCTATTATGTTAGATCCACTATAGACTGGACTTTCACACTATTATGCTAGACCCACTCGACGTCCATTGCATCCGCTCTCCCCTAGAGGGTCACCCACATCTGCGGTCCTCTCCAAGGTTTCTAATAGTCATTCATATATATTATTTATTTAATTTTTTTTTTTTTTTTTTTTTTTTTTTTTTAATAAATGCATTTTTTATTTAAATTTTGACAGGAAAAAAAATGCATATTTTAAACTTTTAAATTATCCGATCATGCCAATTATATTATTATATACTGTATTGCAAAACTATTTTTGTGAGAGAAAAACAAATGAATAAATATCTGCTTGTCACCTTTTATATACGATTTTAAAGCAAGTTATATATTTTTGATTAATCATGATTAATCACAGATTATTACCCTCATGCATAATGTACATTAATTAATTGTGGCCCTCAATGAAAATGAGTTTGACACCCCTGCTATAGATCGAGGAACCAATTTATTTTTTTTTCTTTTGGCGGAAAAGGGCCTATTTGTGTACTATTGACTTTGTTTTGCTCCGACGATTGTATGAAATAAAAGAGAATAAAGAAGTAGTTTAAATATTGAGTGTATATTGTTAAACTGTCTATAACACTCACCATAAATAAACAGAAAAATGCATGGTTAATATATTTATATTGATATTGGCTGATTGTACGCATGAATTGATTGGTATGAAATAGGCAGCATCACATTCTGATGACAACATCCTTACTAGTGACTCATTGTACTTTTTGTTGTTGTTGAGTTGCTGCAAGCTGGAACTAAATGACGGACGTGTCTGTCTTTGTGCGGCTATCAGCATGAATGGCCAGCTTCAAGTCGGCTAATCAGATTTAGAGACGGCTCGGGTTGTGTTATCTGGCCACGGTCCACCGGTCCGCCCATTCTGTGAGCCGGCAGAGAGGGGGTGCACTTTCCATGCGCTCATAAAGGAGAAGTGGAAGTTTGGCCTCCTGCAGAACTGTGGGAAAGTGGACAACTCCTGCTTACTCGGACCCATCAGGTTATAAATGGACATTTACAGACAGGCCCGGCCCTAACCAATCTGGCGCCCTAGGCAAGATTTTAGGCGGCGCCCCCCCACATCGGCAGTGAAGTGTATATACTCACAAGAAACTGAATAGCTTTGTCTTTGACCCTTTTTTTATACTTACAACTATACCTAATATATAAAGGGGTGGAAAAGTGACTATTACCTGCAGGGCAAACATTAGCTAACCAGAAGGCAATAACAATGTAAACAAAAAACACCTGCTTAAAAGATCTAATACAAATGTCCCTGAGGAATGTAAGGTAGGAGTACTGTAATTACCTAACGTTACATTATTATTTTCCATACCAATTTAGCCCCCTCCACAATATTAACCCGACGTTAAAACAGAACTAGCTATTTATTGATTAGCAATTGCCGAATCATGTAACATTAGCTTAATGCTAACAAGCCAGGTTACTATCACATTCTGTAACAGACAAATAATTTCATGTAGGCTAACGTTACCTACCTGCTACCTCTGTCTTTTCTCGTTTCTCCTCCTCTTCTTTTCTCTTTTTTTCTTCCCTGGGCACCTGACAGTTTTGGCCGTTTTGACATCTTGTGTTGATTTTTTGATGTGGTGACGTCCAAAAAGAGTCATGATACGGGAAGGGAGGGGGGGGGGCGTAATGTTGTAACAAATAAAATTTCTAATAAATAGGCTTTACTTTGCATTTTAATTAACGTGGGATTATTTTTTGTATTTAGAAATAATAGTACCAACTTTTTATTTTATTTTTTTATTTTTTTCTCCAACATTTGTGGCACTGGCGTGGCGCCCCCTGATGGACGGCGCCCTTAGCATTTGCCTATACGGCCTATGCCACGGGCCGGCCCTGTTTACAGAGGCCCCTGGGCACCCTTCACAAGTCCCATTGCCACTGTAATATTCAGCTTATCTCAAGGGAGGGCAGGGACGGAATACAAACCCCGTTTCCATATGAGTTGGGAAATTGTGTTAGATGTAAATATAAACGGAATACAATGATTTGCAAAACCCATATTCAGTTGAATATGCTACAAAGACAACATATTTGATGTTCAAACTGATAAACATTTTTTTTTTTGTGCAAATAATCATTAACTTTAGAATTTGATGCCAGCAACACATGACAAAGAAGTTGAGAAAGGTGGCAATAAATACTGATAAAGTTGAGGAATGCTCATCAAACACTTATTTGGAACATCCCACAGGTGTGCAGGCTAATTGGGAACAGGTGGGTGCCATGATTGGGTGTAAAAAACAGCTTCCCAAAAAAAATGCTCAGTCTTTCACAAGAAAGGATGGGGCGAGGTACACCCCTTTTGTCCACAACTGCGCGAGCAAATAGTCAAAACGGTTTAAGAACAACGTTTCTCAAAGTGCAATTGCAAGAAATGTGATATCGGAAATTATCGGTTTTGGTTAACTTTAACTTTAACACTGTTACTAATAATGCGCCACACTGTGAACCCACACCAAACAAGAATGACAAACACATTTCGGGAGAACATCTGCACCGTAACACAACATAAACACAACAGAACAAATACCCAGAAACCCCTTGCCGCACTAACTCTTCCGGGATGCTACGGACAAGCCATTGTAATGTCTGCTCGCGGAAAAACAAAAATCCTGATCTACGATTTGACTCCCTCGAATGGCCTTGACGCTCCAACAACAGAAGCAGGCTTTTCTGGAAACATCCCCGAGGACACCTCAACGATGGACGCTTTTGACCTCCCTCCCTCCTCAGCGACATTTGCTTGCATGCAGAACGGCCCCAGGCCTATGAACATGGACACTACATCAACACACCCAAGACAATGGGCATACACACACACACACACACACACACACACACCTCCCTCACCCCACGCCTTCACCACCGCTTGATTCCCCTTCGGGGTGATGGACGGCTGGCAGCGCTTCATAGCAGCAGTCGACCTCCAGGGTCCCAACTCTCCCCCCTCTGTTGCGAGTTGTCGTGATTAAATGTAACATGTTTATGTGGAGGTTTTTTCCCACTCCAGACTAGGCCCCCTTCGGAATCCATTCTAGATTATATTTTTTTACTCATCTTCTTCCCCAGTGTTTTACCTTTTTCCCATCTTTTACGGGGCGCCTCGTGGCGACCCATCAGCGCATCGCAAGAAATTTAGGGATTTCAACATCTACGGTCCATAATATCATCAAAAGGTTCAGAGAATCTGGAGAAATCCCTCCACATAAGCGACATGGAGGAAACTAACATTGAATCGACCCCTCAGACGGCACTGTATCAAAAACCGACATCAATCTCTAAAGGATATCACCACATGGGCTCAGGAACACTTCAGAAAACCACTGTCAGTAACTATAGTTGGTCGCTACATCTGTAAGTGCAAGTTAAAGCTCTACTATGCAAAGCGAAAGCCATTTTATCAACAACACCCAGAAACGCCGCCGGCTTCTCTGGGCCCGAAATCATCTAAGATGGACTCATGCAAAGTGGAAAAGTGTTCTGTGGTCTGACGAGTCCACATTTCAAATTGTTTTTGGAAATATTCGACATTGTGTCATCTGGACCAAAGGGGAAGCGAACCATCCAGACTGTTATCGACGCAAAGTTGAAAAGCCAGCATCTGTGATGGTATGGGGGTGCATTCGTGCCCAGGGCATGGGTAACTTACACATCTGTGAAGGCACCATTAATGCTGAAAGGCACATCCAGGTTTTGGAACAACATATGCTGCCATCTACGCGCCGTCTTTTTCATAGACGCCCCTGCTTATTTCAGCAAGACAAGGCCAAGCCACATTCAGCACGTGTTACAACAGCGTGGCTTCGCAAAAAAAGAGTGCGGGTACTTTCCTGGCCCCGCCTGCAGTCCAGACCTGTCTCCCATCGAAAATGTGTGGCGCATTATGAAGCGTAAAATACAACAGCGGAGACCCCGGACTGTTGAACGACTGAAGCTCTACATAAAACAAGAATGGGAAAGAATTCCACTTTCAAAGCTTCAACAATTAGTTTCCTCAGTTCCCAATCGTTTATTGAGAGTTGTTAAAAGGAAAGGCCATGTAACACAGTGGTGAACATGCCCTTTCCCAACTACTTTGGCACGTGTTGCAGCCATGAAATTCTAAGTTAATTATTATTTGCAAAAAAAAAATAAAGTTTATGAGTTCGAACATCAAATATGTTGTCTTTGTAGCATATTCAACTGAATATGGGTTGAAAAGGATTTTCAAATCATTGTATTCCGTTTATATTTACATCTAACACAATTTCCCAACTCATATGGAAACGGGGTTTGTACATGATTATGTTACAATCTGGGTACGTGATAACAAAACACAAGTAGGGTCATTGCATTTTTGAGAAGTTTGTTGTAACACGTGGCTTGGCATTGTCTTGCTGAAATAAGCAGGGGCGTCCATGGAAATGACGTTGCTTGGATGGCAACATATGTTGCTCCAAAACCTGTATGTACCTTTCAGCATTAATGGCGCCTTCACAGATGTGTAAGTTACCCATGTCTTGGGCACTAATACACCCCCATACCATCACACATGCTGCCTTTTACACTTTGCGCCCAGAACAGTCCGGATTGTTCTTTTCCTCTTTGTTCCAGAGGACACGACGTTTCCAAAAACGATTTAAAATGTAGACTCGTCAGACCACAGAACACTTTTCAACTTTGCATCAGTCCATCTTAGATGAGCTCGAGCCCAGGGAAGCCGACGGCGTTTCTGGGTGTTGTTGATAAAATGGCTTTCGCTTTGAGTAGGGAAGTTTTAACTTGTACTTACAGATGTAGCGACCAACTGTAGTTACTGACAGTGGTTTTCTGAAGTGTTCCTGAGCCCATGTGGTGATATCCTTTACACACTGATGTCGGTTTTTGAAGCAGTACCTTCTGAGGGATTCGAAGGTCACGGGCTTTGCCGCTTCCGTGTAGTGATTTCTCCAGATTCTCTGAACCTTTTGATGATATTATGGTGAAAATCCCTAAATTCCTTGCAATAGCTGGTTGATAAATGTTGTTCTTAAACTGTTTGCTCACGCATTTGTTGACAAAGTGGTGACCCTCGCCCCGTCCTTGTTTGTGAATGACTGAGCATTTCATGGAAGCTGCTTTTATACCCAATCATGGCACCCACCTGTTCCCAATTAGCCTGTTCACCTGTGGGATGTTCCAAATAAGTGTTTGATGAGCATTCCTCAACTTTATCAGGCTTTTTTTTGCCACTTGTATCAAATTAGCGAATATTTGCCAAAAATAAGTTTACCAGTTTGAACGTTAAATATCTTGTCTTTGCAGTCTATTCAATTGAATATAAGTTGAAATGGATTTGCAAATCATTGTATTCTGTTTTTATTTACCATTTACACAACGTGACAACTTCACCAGTTTTGGGTTTTGTAGGAAAGAAACCAAAAAAATAACTGAGTTTTTTTGTTTTGACTCGATGTTAAATCCACTATGGACTGGACTCTCAATATTATGTTAGATCCACTCTGGACTGGACTCTCACACTATTATGTTAGATCCACTATGGACTGGACTCTCACACTATTATGTTAGATCCACTATAGACTGGACTTTCACTATTATGTTAGATCCACTATAGACTGGACTTTCACACTATTATGTTAGATCCACTATGGACTGGACTCGCACTATTATGTTGGATCCACTATGGACTGGACTCTCACACTATTATGTTAGATCCACTATGGACTGGACTCTCACTATTATGTTAGATCCACTATGGACTGGACTCACACTATTATGTTAGATCCCCTATGGACTGGGCTCTCACACTATTATGTTAGATCCACTATGGACTGGACTCTCACTATTATGTTAGATCCACTATGGACTGGACTCTCACACTATTATGTTAGATCCACTATGGACTGGACTCTCACGATTATGTTAGATCCACTATGGACTGGACTCTCACAATATTATGTTAGATCCACTATGGACTGGGCTCTCACACTATTATGTTAGATCCACTATGGACTGGACTCTCACTATTATGTTAGATCCACTATGGACTGGACTCTCACACTATTATGTTAGATCCACTATGGACTGGACTCTCACGATTATGTTAGATCCACTATGGACTGGACTCTCACAATATTATGTTAGATCCCCTATGGACTGGACTCTCACTATTATGTTAGATCCACTATGGACTGGAGTCTCACTATTATGTTAGATCCACTATGGACTGGAGTCTCACTATTATGTTAGATCCACTATGGACTGGACTCTCACTATTATGTTAGATCCACTATGGACTGGACTCTCACACTGTTATGTTAGATCCACTATGGACTGGACTCTCACACTATTATGTTAGATCCACTATGGACTAGACTCTCACTATTATGTTAGATCCACTATGAACTGGACTCTCACTATTATGTTAGATCCACTATGGACTGGACTCTCAATATTATGTTAGATCTACTATGGACTGGACTCGCACTATTATGTTAGATCCACTATGGACTGGACTCTCACACTATTATGTTAGATCCACTATGGACTGGACTCTCAATATTATGTTAGATCTACTATGGACTGGACTCGCACTATTATGTTAGATCCACTATGGACTGGACTTTCACTATTATGTTAGATCCACTATGGACTGGACTCTCACACTATTATGTTAGATCCACTATGGACTGGACTCTCACTATTATGTTAGATCCACTATGGACTGGACTCTCACTATTATGTTAGATCCACTATGGACTGGACTCTCACTATTATGTTAGATTCACTATGGACTGGACTCTCACACTATTATGTTAGATCCACTATGGACTGGACTCTCAATATTATGTTAGATCCACTATGGACTTGACTCTCACACTATTATGTTAGATCCACTATGGACTGGACTCTCACACTATTATGTTATATCCACTATGAACTGGACTCTCACTATTATGTTAGATCCACTATGGACTGGACTCTCACACTATTATGTTAGATCCACTATGGACTGGACTCTCACACTATTATGTTAGATCCACTATGGACTGGACTCTCACTATTATGTTAGATCCACTATGGACTGGACTCTCACTATTATGTTAGATCCACTATGGACTGGACTCTCAATATTATGTTAAATCCACTATGGACTGGACTTTCACTATTATGTTAGATCCACTATGGACTGGACTCTCACACTATTATGTTAGATCCACTATGGACTGGACTCTCACTATTATGTTAGATCCACTATGGACTGGACTCTCACACTATTATGTTAGATCCACTATGAACTGGACTCACACTATTATGTTAGATCCACTATGGACTGGACTCTCACTATTATGTTAGATCCACTATGGACTGGACTCTCAATATTATGTTAGATCCACTATGGACATGACTCTCACTATTATGTTAGATCCACTATGGACTGGACTCTCACACTATTATGTTAGATCCACTATGAACTGGACTTTCACTATTATGTTAGATCCACTATGGACTGGACTCTCACTATTATGTTAGATCCACTATAGACTGGACTTTCACACTATTATGCTAGACCCACTCTACGTCCATTGCATCCGGTCTCCCCTAGAGGGTCACCCACATCTGCGGTCCTCTCCAAGGTTTCTAATAGTCATTCATATTGACATTTTCTTTTTTTTTTAATAAATGCATTTTTTCTTTAAATTTTGACAGAAAAAAATGCATATTTTAAACTTTTAAGTTATTTACTTTTTAAATTATTTTGAAATCCAGTTTTCTTTGCAAAGGTCACATACTTACACTCCCGACAACTATGTTCCATATCACTGGTTTACAGGCCCGCTGAGTGTGCAACTACCAAAACAAAGGCCAGAATGAGATTAGACGATACGGACCACTATGATACTGGACTCCTGTTCCTGGCCCAAAAGGAGACGAGACCCACAGCTGCAGGAGACAACGTTGTTGAGCCCTCGGCAGGTGCTGCATTAACACGGATCTTTTCTTCCAGACGCTCACGGAATTGCCATTTTCATGGCATGTTGTTCAACTTTGAACTGATGTGTGACCAAAGCATTAGAACCTCCACGGTCCCCACTCAAAGGCAAAGGATACTCATTTCTGCTATCCTGTCATGTTGCATGATGTCCTTGCTACGTTTATAATCTCTTTATCCTTAGCAACAAAATGGACTGGACTATCACTATTATGTTGGATCCACTATGGACTGGACTCTCACTATTATGTTAGATCCACTATGGACTGGACTCTCACTATTATGTTAGATCCACTATGGACTGGACTCTCACTATTATGTTAGATCCACTATGGACTGAACTCTCACTATTATGTTGGATCCACTATGGACTGGACTCTCACTATTATGTTAGATCCACTATGGACTGAACTCACACTATTATGCTAGATCCACTATGGACTGGACTCTCACTATTATGTTGGATCCACTATGGACTGGACTCTCACTATTATGTTAGATCTACTATGGACTGAACTCACACTATTATGCTAGATCCACTATGGACTGGACTATCACTATTATGTTAGATCCACTATGGACTGGACTCTTACTATTATGTTAGATCCACTATGGACGGGACTCTCACTATTATGTTAGAGCCACTATGGACTGGACTATCACTATTATGTTGGATCCACTATGGACTGGACTCTTACTATTATGTTAGATTCACTATGGACTGGACTCTCACAATATTATGTTAGATCCACTATGGACTGGACTCTCACACTATTATTTTAGATCCACTATGGACTGGACTCTCACACTATTATGTTAGATCCACTATGGACTGGACTCTCACTATTATGTTAGATCCACTATGGACTGGACTCTCACACTATTATGTTAGATCCACTCTGGACTGGACTCTCACTATTATGTTAGATCCACTCTGGACTGGACTCTCACTATTATGTTAGATCCACTATAGACTGGACTCTCACACTATTATGTTAGATCCACTATGGACTGGACTCTCAATATTATGTTAGATCCACTATGGACTGGGCTCTCACTATTATGTTAGATCCACTATGGACTGGACTCTCACTATTATGTTAGATCCACTATGGACTGGACTCTCACTATTATGTTAGATCCACTATGGACTGGGCTCTCACTATTATGTTAGATCCACTATGGACTGGACTCCCACACTATTATGCTAGATCCACTATGGACCGGACTCTCACACGATAATGTTAGATCCACTATGGACTGGACTCTCACTTTTATGTTATATTCACTATGGACTGGACTCTCACTGTTATGCTAGATCCACTATGGACTGGACTCTAATTATTATGCTAGATCCACTATGGACTGGACTCTCACACTATTATGTTAGATCCCCTATGGACTGGACTCTCACACTATTATGTTAGATCCACTATGGACTGGACTCTCACTATTATGTTAGATCCACTATGGACTGGACTCTCACACTATTATGTTAGATCCACTATGGACTGGACTCTCACTATTATGTTAGATCCACTATGGACTGGACTCTCACTATTATGTTAGATCCACTATGGACTGGACTCTCACTATTATGTTAGATCCACTATGGACTGGACTCTCACTATTATGTTAGATCCACTATAGACTGGACTTTCACAATATTATGCTAGACCCACTCGACTTCCATTGCATCCGGTCTCCCCTAGAGGGTCACCCACATCTGCGGTCCTCTCCAAGGTTTCTAATAGTCATTCATATTGACATTTTAATTTTAATTTTTATTTTTTATTTTTTATTTTTTGAAAAACGAGGAAAAACTGACAAGGGGGAAAAAAACAAGCTCCCGTCTTCTGGGGAAGTTCACGCGTTCCTAGAATCTCAAAGTTGGCCGAGGTACCGGCAGCTGTCACTGTTCCTCTCACCCGCCTGCTGCACAATGGCATTACACTTCTAATGAGTGATTAGTGTCAGATATCTGGCTCTCCACAGTCCCAACTGTGGGAAATAAAAAAAACCGAGGGGTTGCACCTGATCCGAAGGCTCAGTTTAGAGTTTCCTCCGAGACTTTAGAAAGATGGACTCCACAAACTGGTATTTCATTAAGGTCTGTTGCTCAGCTGCAGGCTTTCCAATCATTTGCCAGGGACAAGAAGCACACTTGAGGCAATACTTCTTTCTTTTAAACAGCATGGTGCCCAAATGAGGTTTTGAAGGAACACAAAAGGGTCCTTTAAGGTGAACCCCCTGACATGGTTGGAACGACCACTCCTGATCTCAGGATCTTGGACTGGCTCCTTAATAACAGCAGACGCTCGGTTGTATTCTCTCCTTTTTTCTTCGCAATGATAAATGCTTTAAAATGTGATATCGGAAATTATCGGTATCGGTTTCAAAAAGTAACATTTATGACCTTTTAAGACGCCGCTGTACGGAGTGGTACACGGACGTAGGGAGAAGTACAGAGCGCCAATAAACCTTAAAGGCACTGCCTTTGCGTGCCGGCCCAATCACATAATATGTACGGCTTTTCACACACACAAGTGAATGCCATCCATACTTGGTCAACAGCCATACAGGTCACATTGAGGGTGGCCGTATAAACAACTTTAACACTGTTACAAATATGCGCCACACTGTGAACCCACACCAAACAAGAATGACAAACACATTTCGGGAGAACATCCGCACCGTAACACAACATGAACACAACAGAACAAATACCCAGAACCCCTTGCCGCACTAACTCTTCCGGGACGCTACGGACAAGCCATTGTAATGTCTGCTCGCGGAAAAACAAAAAAAATCCTAATCTACGATTTGACTCCCTCGAATGGCCTTGACGCTCCAACAACAGGAGCAGGCTTTTCTGGAAACATCCCCGAGGACGCTTTTGACCTCCCTCCCTCCTCAGCGACACCTGGAGTCGAACATTTGCTTGCACGCAGAACGGCCCCAGGCCTATGAACATGAACACTACATCCAGGGGCGCCGCAAGGGATTTTGGGCCCCATGAAAATAATCTTTACAGGGCCCCCAACACAGTGTCATTATTTTTTCTGTATTAGAATTTCATCATCATTAGGGGCCTCTCTGGGCCCCCTCCATCATGTGCCCCTAGAATCCGTCTCCTTTACCCCCCCCCCTTTTCGGCGCCCCTGACTACATCAACACACCCAAGACAATGGGCATACACACACACACACACACACACACACACCCTCCCTCACCCCACGCCTTCACCACCGCTTGATTCCCCTTCGGGGTGATGGACGGCTGGCAGCGCTTCATAGCAGCAGTTGACCTCCAGGGCCCCAACTCCCACCCCCTCTGTTGCGAGTTGTCGTGATTAAATGTAACGTGTTTATGTGTGCATTGCATGGAGGTTTTTCCCCAGTCCAGACTAGTCCCCCTTAGGAGCCCAGTCTAGATTGTATTTTTTTACTCATCTTCTACCCCAGCGTGTTACCTTTTTCCCTTGTGGCGACCCATCAACGTTCCTGCTCTGTAACCCTGTACACTGTTTGTTTGTCTAATCTTGAACGGGTTTGTGCTGAAAACATAGTTTCGTTGTACTTGTTGAAATGACAATAAAGACCTATCTTATCCTATCCTATCCTAATATACAATTAATGGTGCCTTCACAGATGTGTAAGTTACCCATGCCTTGGGCACTAATACACCCCCATACCATCACACATGCTGCCTTTTACACTTTGCGCCTATAACAGTCCGGATGGTTCTTTTCATCTTTGGTCCAGAGGACACGACGTCCACAGTTTCCAAAAAAAAATTGAAATATGGACTCGTCAGACCACAGAACACTTTCCCACTTTGTATCAGTCCATCTTGGATGAGCTCGGGCCCAGCAAAGCCGGCGGCGTTTCTGGGTGTTGTTGATAAATGGCTTTTGCTTTGCGTAGTAGAGTTTTAACTTGCACTTACGACCAACTGTAGTTACTAACAGTGGTTTTTGAAGTGTTCTTGAGCCCATGTGGTGATATCCTTTACACACTGACGTCGCTTTTTGATGCAGTACCGCCTGAGAGATCGACGGTGCCGCTTACGCTTACCTTTTGATGATATTACGGACCATAGATGGTGAAATCCCTGATAAAGTTGAGGAATGCTCATCAAACACTTATTTGGAACATCCCACAGGTGAACAGGCAAATTGGGAACAGGTGGGTGCCATGATTGGGTATAAAAGTAGATTCCATGAAATGCTCAGTCATTCACAAACAAGGATGGGGCGAGGGTCACCACTTTGTCAACAAATGCGTGAGCAAATTGTTGAACAGTTTAAGAAAAACCTTTCTCAACCAGCTATTGCAAGGAATTTAGGGATTTCACCATCTACGCTCCGTAATATCATCAAAAGGTTCAGAAAATCTGGAGAAATCACTGCACGTAAGCAGCGAAGCCCGTGACCTTCGATCCCTCAGGCTGTACTGCATCAACAAGCGACATCAGTGTGTAAAGGATATCACCACATGGGCTCAGGAACACTTCAGAAACCCACTGTCAGTAACTACAGTTGGTCGCTACATCTGTAAGTGCAAGTTAAAACTCTCCTATGCAAGGCGAAAACCGTTTATCAACAACACCCAGGAACGCCGTCGGCTTCGCTGGGCCTGAGCTCATCCAAGATGGACTGATGCAAAGTGGAAAAGTGTTCTGTGGTCTGACGAGTCCACATTTCAAATTGTTTTTGGAAACTGTGGACGTCGTGTCCTCCGGACCAAAGAGGAAAAGAACCATCCGGATTGTTATAGGCGCAAAGTGTAAAAGGCAGCATGTGTGATGGTATGGGGGTGTATTAGTGCCCAAGACATGGGTAACTTACACATCTGTGAAGGCACCATTAATGCTGAAAGGTACATACAGGTTTTGGAGCAACATATGTTGCCATCCAAGCAACGTTACCGTGGACGCCCCTGCTTATTTCAGCAAGACAATGCCAAGCCACGTGTTACATCAACGTGGCTTCATAGTAAAAGAGTGCGGGTACTTTCCTGGCCCGCCTGCAGTCCAGACCTGTCTCCCATTGAAAATTTGCGGCGCATTATGAAGCCTAAAATAGCACAACGGAGACCCCCGGACTGTTGAACAACTTAAGCTGTACATCAAGCAAGAATGGGAAAGAATTCCACCTGAGAAGCTTCAAAACTGTGTCTCCTCAGTTCCCAAACGTTTACTGAGTGTTGTTAAAAGGAAAGGCCATGTAACACAGTGGTGAACATGCCCTTTCCCAACTACTTTGGCACGTGTTGCAGCCATGAAATTCTAAGTTAATTATTATTTGCAAAAAAATAATAAAAAGTTTATGAGTTTGAACATGAAATATCTTGTCTTTGTAGTGCATTCAACTGAATATGGGTTGAAAAGGATTTGCAAATCATTGTATTCTGTTTATATTTACATCTAACACAATTTCCCAACTCATATGGAAACGGGGTTTGTACTTTCACACCCAATCATGGCACCCACCTGTTCCCAATTAGCCTGTTCACCTGTGGGATGTTCCAAATAAGTCTTTCATGAGCTTTCCTCAACTTTCTCAGTCTTTTTTGCCACTTGTGCCAGCTTTTTTGAAACATGTTGCAGGCATCCAATTCCAAATGAGCTAATATTTGCAAAAAAAATAACAAAGTTTCTCAGTTTGAATGTTAAATATCTCGTCGTTGCGGTCTATTTAATTGAATATAGGTTAGATCCACTATGGACTGGACTCTCACAATATTATGTTAGATCCCCTATGGACTGGACTCTCACTATTATGTTAGATCCACTATGGACTGGACTCTCACTATTATGTTAGATCCACTATGGACTGGACTCTCACAATATTATGTTAGATCCACTATGGACTGGACTCGCATTATCATGTTAGATCCACTATGGACTGGACTCTCACTATTATGTTAGATCCACTATGGACTGGACTCTCACACTATTATGTTAGATCAACTATGGACTGGATTTTCACTATTATGTTAGATCCACTATGGACTGGACTCTCACTATTATGTTAGATCCACTATGGACTGGACTCTCACACTATTATGTTAGATCCACTATGGACTGGACTCTCACTATTATGTTAGATCCACTATGGACTGGACTCTCACACTATTATGTTAGATCCACTATAGACTGGACTTTCACACTATTATGCTAGACCCACTCTACGTCCATTGCATCCGGTCTTCCCTAGAGGGTCACTCACATCTGCGGTCCTCTCCAAGGTTTCTAATAGTCATTCATATTGACATCCCACTGGGTCGTGAGTGTTTTTGTTTGTTTATTTTTTTTTTAATAAATGCATTATTTCTTTAAATTTTGACAGAAAAAAATGCATATTTTAAACTTTTTAATTATTTACTTTTTATCCATGTGGGGATATCCTTTACACACTGATGTCGCTTGTTGATGCAGTACAGCCTGAGGGATCGAAGGTCACGGGCTTAGCTGCTTACGTGCAGTGATTTCTCCAGATTTTCTGAACCTTTTGATGATATTACGGACCGTAGATGGTGAAATCCCTAAATTCCTTGCAATAGCTGGTTGAGAAAGGTTTTTCCTAAACCGTTCAACAATTTGCTCACGCATTTGTTGACAAAGTGGTGACCCTCGACCCCATCCTTGTTTGTGAATGACTGAGCATTTCGTGGAATCTACTTTTATACCCAATCATGGCACCCACCTGTTCCCAATTAGCCCGTTCACCTGTGGGATGTTCCGAATAAGTCTTTGATGCGCTTTCCTCAACTTTCTCAGTCTTTTTTGCCACTTGTGCCAGCTTTTTTGAAACATGTTGCAGGCATCAAATTCCAAAATGAGCTAATATTTGCAAAAAAAATAACAAAGTTTCTCAGTTTGAATGTTAAATATCTTGTCTTTGCAGTCTATTTAATTGAATATAGGTTAGATCCAATATGGACTGGACTCTCACTATTATGTTAGATCCACTATGGACTGGACTCTCACACTATTATGTTAGATCCACTATGGACTGGACTCGCACTATCATGTTAGATCCACTATGGACTGGACTCTCACTATTATGTTAGATCCACTATGGAGTGGACTCTCACACTATTATGTTAGATCCACTATGGACTGGACTCGCACTATCATGTTAGATCCACTATGGACTGGACTCTCACTATTATGTTAGATCCACTATGGAGTGGACTCTCACACTATTATGTTAGATCCACTATGGAGTGGACTCTCACACTATTATGTTAGATCAACTATGGACTGGATTTTCACTATTATGTTAGATCCACTATGGACTGGACTCTCACTATTATGTTAGATCCACTATGGACTGGACTCTCACTATTATGTTAGATCCACTATGGACTGGACTCTCACACTATTATGTTAGATCCACTATGGACTGGACTCTCACACTATTATGCTAGACCCACTCTACGTCCATTGCATCCGGTCTCCCCTAGAGGGTCACCCACATCTGCGGTCCTCTCCAAGGTTTCTAATAGTCATTCATATTGACATCCCACTGGGTCGTGAGTGTTTTTGTTTGTTTATTTTTTTTTTAATAAATGCATTATTTCTTTAAATTTGGACAGAAAAAAATGCATATTTTAAACTTTTAAATTATTTACTTTTTATCCATGTGGGGATATCCTTTACACACTGATGTCGCTTGTTGATGCAGTACAGCCTGAGGGATCCAAGGTCACGGGCTTAGCTGCTTACGTGCAGTGATTTCTCCAGATTCTCTGAACCTTTTGATGATATTACGGAGCGTAGATGGTGAAATCCCTAAATTCCTTGCAATAGCTGGTTGAGAAAGGTTTTTCTTAAACTGTTCAACAATTTGCTCACGCATTTGTTGACAAAGTGGTGACCCTCGACCCCATCCTTGTTTGTGAATGACTGAGCATTTCGTGGAATCTACTTTTATACCCAATCATGGCACCCACCTGTTCCCAATTAGCCCGTTCACCTGTGGGATGTTCCGAATAAGTCTTTGACGCGCTTTCCTCAACTTTCTCAGTCTTTTTTGCCACTTGTGCCAGCTTTTTTGAAACATGTTGCAGGCATCAAATTCCAAATGAGCTAATATTTGCAAAAAAAATAACAAAGTTTCTCAGTTTGAATGTTAAATATCTCGTCTTTGCAGTCTATTTAATTGAATATAGGTTAGATCCACTATGGACTGGACTCTCACGATTATGTTAGATCCACTATGGACTGGACTCTCACAATATTATGTTAGATCCCCTATGGACTGGACTCTCACTATTATGTTAGATCCACTATGGACTGGACTCTCACTATTATGTTAGATCCACTATGGACTGGACTCTCACACTATTATGTTAGATCCACTATGGACTGGACTCGCACTATCATGTTAGATCCACTATGGACTGGACTCTCACTATTATGTTAGATCCACTATGGACTGGACTCTCACACTATTATGTTAGATCAACTATGGACTGGATTTTCACTATTATGTTAGATCCACTATGGACTGGACTCTCACTATTATGTTAGATCCACTATGGACTGGACTCTCACACTATTATGTTAGATCCACTATGGACTGGACTCTCACTATTATGTTGGATCCACTATGGACTGGACTCTCACACTATTATGTTAGATCCACTATGGACTGGACTCTCACACTATTATGTTAGATCCACTATAGACTGGACTTTCACACTATTATGCTAGACCCACTCTACGTCCATTGCATCCGGTCTCCCCTAGAGGGTCACTCACATCTGCGGTCCTCTCCAAGGTTTCTAATAGTCATTCATATTGACATCCCACTGGGTCGTGAGTGTTTTTGTTTGTTTTTGTTTTTTTTAATAAATGCATTATTTCTTTAAATTTTGACAGAAAAAAAATGCATATTTTAAACTTTTAAATTATTTACTTTTTATCCATGTGGGGATATCCTTTACACACTGATGTCGCTTGTTGATGCAGTACAGCCTGAGGGATCCAAGGTCACGGGCTTAGCTGCTTACGTGCAGTGATTTCTCCAGATTCTCTGAACCTTTTGATGATATTACGGAGCGTAGATGGTGAAATCCCTAAATTCCTTGCAATAGCTGGTTGAGAAAGGTTTTTCTTAAACCGTTCAACAATTTGCTCACGCATTTGTTGACAAAGTGGTGACCCTCGACCCCATCCTTGTTTGTGAATGACTGAGCATTTCGTGGAATCTACTTTTATACCCAATCATGGCACCCACCTGTTCCCAATTAGCCCGTTCACCTGTGGGATGTTCCGAATAAGTCTTTGACGCGCTTTCCTCAACTTTCTCAGTCTTTTTTGCCACTTGTGCCAGCTTTTTTGAAACATGTTGCAGGCATCAAATTCCAAAATGAGCTAATATTTGCAAAAAAATAAGAAAGTTTCTCAGTTTGAATGTTAAATATCTCGTCTTTGCAGTCTATTTAATTGAATATAGGTTAGATCCACTATGGACTGGACTCTCACGATTATGTTAGATCCACTATGGACTGGACTCTCACACTATTATGTTAGATCCACTATGGACTGGACTCTCACTATTATGTTGGATCCACTATGGACTGGACTCTCACTATTATGTTAGATCCCCTATGGACTGGACTCTCACTATTATGTTAGATCCACTATGGACTGGACTCTCACTATTATGTTAGATCCACTATGGACTGGACTCTCACAATATTCTGTTGGATCCACTATGGACTGGACTCGCACTATCATGTTAGATCCACTATGGACTGGACTCTCACTATTATGTTAGATCCACTATGGACTGGACTCTCACACTATTATGTTAGATCCACTATGGACTGGACTCTCACTATTATGTTAGATCCACTATGGACTGGATTCTCACACTATTATGTTAGATCCACTATAGACTGGACTTTCACACTATTATGCTAGACCCACTCTACGTCCATTGCATCCGGTCTCCCCTAGAGGGTCACCCACATCTGCGGTCCTCTCCAAGGTTTCTAATAGTCATTCATATTGACATCCCACTGGGTCGTGAGTGTTTTTGTTTGTTTGTTTTTTTTTTAATAAATGCATTATTTCTTTAAATTTTGACAGAAAAAAATGCATATTTTAAACTTTTAAATTATTTACTTTTTATCCATGTGGGGATATCCTTTACACACTGATGTCGCTTGTTGATGCAGTACAGCCTGAGGGATCCAAGGTCACGGGCTTAGCTGCTTACGTGCAGTGATTTCTCCAGATTCTCTGAACCTTTTGATGATATTACGGAGCGTAGATGGTGAAATCCCTAAATTCCTTGCAATAGCTGGTTGAGAAAGGTTTTTCTTAAACTGTTCAACAATTTGCTCACGCATTTGTTGACAAAGTGGTGACCCTCGACCCCATCCTTGTTTGTGAATGACTGAGCATTTCGTGGAATCTACTTTTATACCCAATCATGGCACCCACCTGTTCCCAATTAGCCCGTTCACCTGTGGGATGTTCCGAATAAGTCTTTGATGCGCTTTCCTCAACTTCCTCAGTCTTTTTTGCCCCTTGTGCCAGCTTTTTTGAAACATGTTGCAGGCATCCAATTCCAAATGAGCTAATATTTGCAAAAAAAATAACAAAGTTTCTCAGTTTGAATGTTAAATATCTTGTCTTTGCAGTCTATTTAATTGAATATAGGTTAGATCCACTATGGACTGGACTCTCACAATATTATGTTAGATCCCCTATGGACTGGACTCTCACTATTATGTTAGATCCACTATGGACTGGACTCTCACTATTATGTTGGATCCACTATGGACTGGACTCTCACACTATTATGTTAGATCCACTATGGACTGGACTCGCACTATCATGTTAGACCCACTATGGACTGGACTCTCACTATTATGTTAGATCCAGTATGGACTGGACTCTCACACTATTATGTTAGATCAACTATGGACTGGATTTTCACTATTATGTTAGATCCACTATGGACTGGACTCTCACTATTATGTTAGATCCACTATGGACTGGACTCTCACACTATTATGTTAGATCCACTATGGACTGGACTCTCACTATTATGTTGGATCCACTATGGACTGGACTCTCACACTATTATGTTAGATCCACTATGGACTGGACTCTCACACTATTATGTTAGATCCACTATGGACTGGACTCTCACTATTATGTTGGATCCACTATGGACTGGACTCTCACACTATTATGTTAGATCCACTATGGACTGGACTCTCACACTATTATGTTAGATCCACTATAGACTGGACTTTCACACTATTATGCTAGACCGACTCTACGTCCATTGCATCCGGTCTCCCCTAGAGGGTCACCCACATCTGCGGTCCTCTCCAAGGTTTCTAATAGTCATTCATATTGACATCCCACTGGGTCGTGAGTGTTTTTGTTTGTTTATTTATTTTTTTAATAAATGCATTATTTCTTTAAATTTTGACAGAAAAAAATGCATATTTTAAACTTTTAAATTATTTACTTTTTATCCATGTGGGGATATCCTTTACACACTGATGTCGCTTGTTGATGCAGTACAGCCTGAGGGATCGAAGGTCACGGGCTTAGCTGCTTACGTGCAGTGATTTCTCCAGATTTTCTGAACCTTTTGATGATATTACGGAGCGTAGATGGTGAAATCCCTAAATTCCTTGCAATAGCTGGTTGAGAAAGGTTTTTCTTAAACCGTTCAACAATTTGCTCACGCATTTGTTGACAAAGTGGTGGCCCTCGCCCCCATCCTTGTTTGTGAATGACTGAGCATTTCGTGGAATCTACTTTTATACCCAATCATGGCACCCACCTGTTCCCAATTAGCCCGTTCACCTGTGGGATGTTCCGAATAAGTCTTTGATGCGCTTTCCTCAACTTTCTCAGTCTTTTTTGCCACTTGTGCCAGCTTTTTTGAAACATGTTGCAGGCATCCAATTCCAAATGAGCTAATATTTGCAAAAAAAATAACAAAGTTTCTCAGTTTGAATGTTAAATATCTTGTCTTTGCAGTCTATTTAATTGAATATAGGTTGGATCCACTATGGACTGGACTCTCACGATTATGTTGGATCCACTATGGACTGGACTCTCACTATTATGTTAGATCCACTATGGACTGGACTCTCACACTATTATGTTAGATCCACTATGGACTGGACTCTCACGATTATGTTAGATCCACTATGGACTGGACTCTCACTATTATGTTAGATCCACTATGGACTGGACTCTCACACTATTATGTTAGATCCACTATGGACTGGACTCTCACAATATTATGTTAGATCCCCTATGGACTGGACTCTCACTATTATGTTAGATCCACTATGGACTGGACTCTCACTATTATGTTAGATCCACTATGGACTGGACTCTCACACTATTATGTTAGATCAACTATGGACTGGACTCTCACACTATTATGTTAGATCCACTATGGACTGGACTCTCACTATTATGTTAGATCCACTATGGACTGGACTTTCACACTATTATGTTAGATCCACTATGGACTGGACTCTCACACTATTATGTTAGATCCACTATAGACTGGACTTTCACACTATTATGCTAGACCCACTCTACGTCCATTGCATCCGGTCTCCCCTAGAGGGTCACCCACATCTGCGGTCCTCTCCAAGGTTTCTAATAGTCATTCATATTGACATCCCACTGGGTCGTGAGTGTTTTTGTTTGTTTATTTTTTTTTAAATAAATGCATTATTTCTTCAAATTTTGACAGAAAAAAATGCATATTTTAAACTTTTAAATTATTTACTTTTTATCCATGTGGGGATATCCTTTACACACTGATGTCGCTTGTTGATGCAGTACAGCCTGAGGGATCGAAGGTCACGGGCTTAGCTGCTTACGTGCAGTGATTTCTCCAGATTTTCTGAACCCTTTGATGATGTTACGGACCGTAGATGGTGAAATCCCTAAATTCCTTGCAATAGCTGGTTGAGAAAGGTTTTTCTTAAACTGTTCAACAATTTGCTCACGCATTTGTTGACAAAGTGGTGACCCTCGACCCCATCCTTGTTTGTGACTGACTGAGCATTTCGTGGAATCTACTTTTATACCCAATCATGGCACCCACCTGTTCCCAATTAGCCCGTTCACCTGTGGGATGTTCCAAATAACTCTCTGATGCGCTTTCCTCAACTTGCTCAGTCTTTTTTGCCACATGTGCCAGCTTTTTTGAAACATGCTGCAGGCATCCAATTCCAAATGAGCTAATATTTGCAAAAAAAATAACAACGTTTCTCAGTTTGAATGTTAAATATCTTGTCTTTGCAGTCTATTTAATTGAATATAGGTTAGATCCACTATGGACTGGACTCTCACGATTATGTTAGATCCACTATGGACTGGACTCTCACAATATTATGTTAGATCCCCTATGGACTGGACTCTCACTATTATGTTAGATCCACTATGGACTGGACTCTCACTATTATGTTAGATCCACTATGGACTGGACTCCCACAATATTATGTTAGATCCACTATGGACTGGACTCGCACAATCATGTTAGATCCACTATGGACTGGACTCTCACTATTATGTTAGATCCACTATGGACTGGACTCTCACACTATTATGTTAGATCAACTATGGACTGGATTTTCACTATTATGTTAGATCCACTATGGACTGGACTCTCACTATTATGTTAGATCCACTATGGACTGGACTCTCACACTATTATGTTAGATCCACTATGGACTGGACTCTCACTATTATGTTGGATCCACTATGGACTGGACTCTCACACTATTATGTTAGATCCACTATAGACTGGACTTTCACACAATTATGCTAGACCCACTCTACGTCCATTGCATCCGGTCTCCCCTAGAGGGTCACCCACATCTGCGGTCCTCTCCAAGGTTTCTAATAGTCATTCATATTGACATCCCACTGGGTCGTGAGTGTTTTTGTTTGTTTTTTTTTTTTAAATAAATGCATTATTTCTTTAAATTTTGACAGAAAAAAATGCATATTTTAAACTTTTAAATTATTTACTTTTTATCCATGTGGGGATATCCTTTACACACTGATGTCGCTTGTTGATGCAGTACAGCCTGAGGGATCGAAGGTCACGGGCTTAGCTGCTTACGTGCAGTGATTTCTCCAGATTCTCTGAACCTTTTGATGATATTACGGAGCGTAGATGGTGAAATCCCTAAATTCCTTGCAATAGCTGGTTGAGAAAGGTTTTTCTTAAACCGTTCAACAATTTGCTCACGCATTTGTTGACAAAGTGGTGACCCTTGACCCCATCCTTGTTTGTGACTGACTGAGCATTTCGTGGAATCTACTTTTATACCCAATCATGGCACCCACCTGTTCCCAATTAGCCCGTTCACCTGTGGGATGTTCCGAATAAGTCTTTGATGCGCTTTCCTCAACTTTCTCAGTCTTTTTTGCCACTTGTGCCAGCTTTTTTGAAACATGTTGCAGGCATCAAATTCCAAAATGAGCTAATATTTGCAAAAAAATAACAAAGTTTCTCAGTTTGAATGTTAAATATCTCGTCTTTGCAGTCTATTTAATTGAATATAGGTTGAAAAGGATTTGCAAATCATTGTATTCTGTTTTTATTTACCATTTATACAACGTGACAACTTCACTGGTTTTGGGTTTTGTAGGATAAGCAGCTGGTGCACAGTGTTTTTTTTTTTTTTTTACATTACCAACTCGCAGCTTGGCAGGCCGATTGCAGCATTTTGCCAAAATTGACGTCTGTGCAACAGGATCAAGTGTGTAAAAGCACAATGGCATAAATTGTTCTTACATGATTACGTTTACTGACTTTCTCTGTGTTTTGCAAGACCCTGGAGGCCGCGTCCGCCGCCAGTGTCTCCTGGACAACGGCAGACACAAGGACTGAGTCAGGTCTGAGTGATGAGGACCATGTGGAGCAATCAGTCGTCCTCCGCCTGCATATTGCACAAGCGCCCCGGTGCAGCTGTTTTGAGCGGTAGAAATAAAAGTCAAGACGTTTGCATTCGCCACGGTGACGGCTGAGGTCATACTTTGTATTTTAGGGATTTGTTCCTCTCCCTCCGGTTTGTGTGGATAGAACTGCTCTCCGTGCAAAAAAAGGCAGCGGCGGCGTCAGCTTGTGTGATCAAATAAGCCTCGTTTATTGAACCTCTGCGTCTTTGCACTGTGCTCATCTAAGGCTGTGTGTGAGAGGAAAGTGAGGGACCACACACAGGGCCCACTTCAAGCACCACAAAGGCTAGAAAGAGTGGTGGCTCATGTGTCGACTGTGCACAAGGCTCCACTCTTTCCCTCTTTCTTGGGGTTTGAAACAGACTGCGGCAATGATTTGTCTATACTTCCACCACCCCCCCCCCCTATCCCTGCCTCTCTTTGCTTATTTCCCTGTGTCCTCTGAGAACAATGTCATGAACCTTTCCCATGGTGCCACCTCTGGTATGTGCGCCTGCTGGAGGTGATAGATATTTGGAGAAGGCCTTCATTACTGCCTGATAAGGATAGATGCCAAACGCCAAGGTTGAGGACAGAAATTCTTGTGAAAGTCTTGGGACACACATTTTAATCAATCCTGGGTTGGCTTCAGTCACTTTGTTCTTGAGTCTAGATCAGGGGTGCCCAAACTTTTTGCCCCAAAGGGAAATTATGCCAATGGGCCACCGGCCAAAGACAGCAAGTATCAGTATTTAGTACTGATACTAAATACAGGAACCAGGAAGGGAAATCACAACAGACATCCCAAATGACTACAAGAGAGTCGGTGAAGAGAAGATTAAGGATAGATGCCAAACGCCAAGGTTGAGGACAGAAATTAACTTGTCCTTCCTCCATGGACTTAGCATATAATGTGAAAGTCTTGGGACACACATTTTAATCAATCCTGGGTTGTCTTCAGTCACTTTGTTCTTAAGTCTAGATCAGGGGTGTCCAAACTTTTTGCCTCTAAGGGCCAAAGTGAAATTATGCCAATGGGCCACGGGCCAAAGACAGCAATTTAGCAATTTTAAGCCAAAAAGTTCCTGTATTTAGTACTGATACTAAGTACAGGAACCAGGAAGGGAAATCACAACAGACATCCCAAATGACTACAAGAGAGTCGGTGAAGAGAAGATTAAGGATAGATGCCAAATGCCAAGGTTGAGGACAGAAATTAACTTGTCCTTCCTCCATGGACTTAGCATATAATGTGAAAGTCTTGGGACACACATTTTAATCAATCCTGGGTTGTCTTCAGTCACTTTGTTCTTAAGTCTAGATCAGGGGTGTCCAAACTTTTTGCCTCTAAGGGCCAAAGTGAAATTATGCCAATGGGCCACGGGCCAAAGACAGCAATTTAGCAATTTTAAGCCAAAAAGTTCCTGTATTTAGTACTGATACTAAGTACAGGAACCAGGAAGGGAAATCACAACAGACATCCCAAATGACTACAAGAGAGTCGGTGAAGAGAAGATTAAGGATAGATGCCAAACGCCAAGGTTGAGGACAGAAATTCTTGTGAAAGTCTTGGGACACACATTTTAATCAATCCTGGGTTGGCTTCAGTCACTTTGTTCTTGAGTCTAGATCAGGGGTGCCTAAACTTTTTGCCCCAAAGGGCCAAAGGGAAATTATGCCAATGGGCCACCGGCCAAAGACAGCAAGTATCAGTATTTAGTAGTGATACTAAATACAGGAACCAGGAAGGGAAATCACAACAGACATCCCAAATGACTACAAGAGAGTCGGTGAAGAGAAGATTAAGGATAGATGCCAAATGCCAAGGTTGAGGACAGAAATTAACTTGTCCTTCTTCCATGGATTTAGTCTTGGGACACACTTAATCAATCCTGGGTTGCCTTCAGTCACTTTGTTCTTGATTCTAGATCAGGGGTGTACAAACTTTCTGCCTCAAAGGGCCAAAGGGAAATTATGCCAATGGGCGACGGGCCAAAGACAGCAATTTTAAGCCAAAAAGTTCCTGTATTTAGTACTTATACTAAATACAGGAACCAGGAAGGGAAATCACAACAGACATCCCAAATGACTACAAGAGAGTCGGTGAAGAGAAGATTAAGGTTAGATGCCAAACACCAAGCTTGAGGACAGAGATTCTTGTGAAAGTCTTGGGACACACATTTTAATCAATCCTGGGTTGGCTTCAGTCACTTTGTTCTTAAGTCTAGATCAGGGGTGCCCAAACTTTTTGCCCCAAAGGGCCAAAGGGAAATAATGCCAATGGGCCACTGGCCAAAGACAGCACGTATCAGTATTTAGTACTGATACTAAATACAGGAACCAGGAAGGGAAATCACAACAGACATCCCAAATGACTACAAGAGAGTCGGTGAAGAGAAGATTAAGGATAGATGCCAAACGCCAAGGTTGAGGACAGAGATTCTTGTGAAAGTCTTGGGACACACATTTTAATCAATCCTGGGTTGACTTCAGTCACTTTGTTTTTGAGTCTAGATCTGGGGTGCCCAAACTTTTTGCCCCAAAGGGCCAAAGGGAAATTATGCCAATGGGCCACCGGCCAAAGACGGCAAGTATCAGTATTTAGTACTGATACTAAATACAGGAACCAGGAAAGGAAATCACAACAGACATCCCAAATGACTACAAGAGAGTCGGTGAAGAGAAGATTAAGTATGGATGCGAAACGGCAAGGTTGAGGACAGAAATTCTTGTGAAAGTCTTGGGACACACATTTTAATCAATCCTGGGTTGGCTTCAGTCACTTTGTTCTTGAGTCTAGATCAGGGGTGCCCAAACTTTTTGCCCCAAAGGGCCAAAGGGAAATTATGCCAATGGGCCACCGGCCAAAGACAGCAAGTATCAGTATTTAGTACTGATACTAAATACAGGAACCAGGAAGGTAAATCACAACAGAAATCCCAAATGACTACAAGAGAGTCGGTGAAGAGAAGATTAAAGATAGATGCGAAATGCTAAGGTTGAGGACAGAAATTAACTTGACCTTCCTCCATGGACTTAGCATATATTGTGAAAGTCTTGGGACACACATTTTAATCAATCCTGGGTTGCCTTCAGTCACTTTGTTCTTGAGTCTAGATCAGGGGTGCCCAAACTTTTTGCCCCAAAGGGCCAAAGGGAAATTATGCCAATGGGCCACGGGCCAAAGTCAGCAATTTTAACCCAAAAAGTTCCTGTATTTAGTAATGATACTAAATACAGGAACCAGGAAGGGAAATCACAACAGACATCCCAAATGACTACAAAAGAGTCGGTGAAGAGAATATTAAGGATAGATGCCAAACGCCAAGGTTGAGGACAGAAATTATTGTGAAAGTCTTGGGACACAGGTTTTAATCAATCCTGGGTTGGCTTCAGTCACTTTGTTCTTGAGTCTAGATCAGGGGTGCCCAAACTTTTTGCCCCAAAGGGCCAAGGGGAAATTATGCCAATGGGCCACCGGCCAAAGACAGCAAGTATCAGTATTTAGTACTGATACTAAATACAGGAACCAGGAAGGGAAATCACAACAGACATCCCAAATGACTACAAGAGAGTCGGTGAAGAGAAGATTAAGGATAGATGCCAAACGCCAAGGTTGAGGACAGAAATTCTTGTGAAAGTCTTGGGACACACATTTTAATCAATCCTGGGTTGGCTTCAGTCACTTTGTTCTTGAGTCTAGATCAGGGGTGCCTAAACTTTTTGCCCCAAAGGGCCAAAGGGAAATTATGCCAATGGGCCACCGGCCAAAGACAGCAAGTATCAGTATTTAGTAGTGATACTAAATACAGGAACCAGGAAGGGAAATCACAACAGACTTCCCAAATGACTACAAGAGAGTCGGTGAAGAGAAGATTAAGGATAGATGCCAAACGCCAAGGTTGAAGACAGAAATTAACTTGTCCTTCTTCCATGGATTTAGTCTTGGGACACACTTTTTAATCAATCCTGGGTTGGCTTCAGTCACTTTGTTCTTGAGTCTAGATCAGGGGTGTACAAACTTTCTGCCTCAAAGGGCCAAAGTGAAATTATGCCAATGGGCCACGGGCCAAAGACAGCAATTTTAAGCCAAAAAGTTCCTGTATTTAGTACTGATACTAAATATATAGAGAAATCACAACAGACATCCCAAATGACTACAAGAGAGTCGGTGAAGAGAAGATTAAGGATAGATGCCAAACGCCAAGGTTGAGGACAGAGATTCTTGTGAAAGTCTTGGGACACACATTTTAATCAATCCTGGGTTGGCTTCAGTCACTTTGTTCTTGAGTCTAGATCAGGGATGCCCAAACTTTTTGCCCCAAAGGGCCAAAGAGAAATTATGCCAATGGGCCACCGGCCAAAGACAGCAAGTATCAGTATTTAGTACTGATACTAAATACAGGAACCAGGAAGGGAAATCACAACAGACATCTCAAATGACTACAAGAGAGTCGGTGAAGAGAAGATTAAGGATAGATGCCAAACGCCAAGGTTGAGGACAGAAATTAACTTGTCCTTCTTCCATGAATTTAGTCTTGTGACACACTTTTTAATCAATCCTGGGTTGCCTTCAGTCACTTTGTTCTTGAGTCTAGATCAGGGGTGTACAAACTTTCTGCCTCAAAGGGGCAAAGGGAAATTATGCCAATGGGCCAGGCGCCAAAGACAGCATTTTTAAGCCAAAAAGTTCCTGTATTTAGTACTGATACTAAATACAGGAACCAGGAAGGGAAATCACAACAAACATCCCAAATGACTACAAGAGAGTCGGTGAAGAGAAGATTAAGTATGGATGCGAAACGCCAAGGTTGAGGACAGAAATTATTGTGAAAGTCTTGGGACACACCAATTCATCCATCCATCTTCTTCCGCTTATCCGAGGTCGGGTCGCGGGGGCAGCAGCCTAAGCAGGGATTCCAGACTTCCCTCTCCCCAGCCACTTCGTCCAGCTCCTCCCGGGGGATCCCGAGGCGTTCGCAGGCCAGCCGGGAGACATAGTCTTCCCAACGTGTCCTGGGTCTTCCCCGTGGCCTCCTACCGGTCGGACGTGCCCGAAACACCTCCCTCGGGAGGCGTTCGGGTGGCATCCTGACCAGATGCCAGAACCACCTCATCTGGCTCCTCTCCACGTGGAGGAGCAGCGGCTTTACTTTGAGCTCCTCCCGGATGACAGAGCTTCTCACCCTATCTCTAAGGGAGAGCCCTGCCATCCGGCGGAGGAAACTCATTTCGGCCGCTTGTACCCGTGATCTTGTCCTTTCGTTCATAACACAAAGCTCATGACCATAGGTGAGGATGGGAACGTAGATCGACCGGTAAATTGAGAGCTTTGCCTTCCGGCTCAGCTCATTCTTCACCACAACGGATCAATACAGCGTCCGCATTACTGAAGACGCCGCACCGATCCACCTGTAGATCTCATGATCCACTCTTCCCTCACTCGTGAACAAGACTCCGAGGTACTTGAACTCCTCCACTTGGGGCAGGGTCTCCTCCCCAACCCGGAGATGGCCCTCCACCCTTTTCCGGGCGAGAACCATGGACTCGGACTTGGAGGTGCTGATTCTCATCCCAGTCGCTTCACACTCGGCTGCGAACCGATCCAGCGAGAGCTGAAGATCTTGGCCATATGAAGCCATCAAGACCACATCATCTGCAAAAAGCAGAGACCTAATCCTGCAGCCACCAAACCAAATCCCCTCAACGCCCTGACTGCGCCTAGAAATTCTGTCCATAAAAGTTATGAACAGAATCTGTGACAAAGGGCAGCCTTGGCGGAGTCACATTTTAATCAATCCTGGATTGGCTTCAGTCACTTTGTTGTTAAGTCTAGATCAGGGGTGCCCAAACTTTTTACCTCAAAGGGCCAAAGTGAGAAATAAAACTTCCCCGAGGACTCCTCAACGATGGACGCTTTTGACCTTCCTTTTTTTCAATAACACCTGGTGTCGAACTTTGAGATCGGCCCCAGTCCACAGAAACATTTCAACATCTCAGTCAAGTGAATTGGGCATACATGCACGCACCCGCCCCTCCCCCAATCAACGCCTTCACCTCTGCTTAATTCCTCTTCGGGGGTTGTGGGCGACTGTGTAGCGCTTTATAGCGGCAGCCGGCCTCCAGGGCCCCAAACCCCACCCCCCTGTTGCGAATTGTTGTGATTACATGTATCATGTTTATGTGTGCTATGCTATGTGAGGTTTTTTCCTTGGCCTCAGTCTGGACCCCTCCCGAGGGTCCAGCCTTAGACTGATACTTTTTGTACTCTTCCCCCTTTCCTAATGTCACCTTTTTCCCACCTTTTTAAGGAGCGTTGTAAGTGGCTGACCCGTCGGCGGTCTCGTCTTGTCCCCCTTGTAACGTATGTCTGCTCTTAGTGGGACCGTGCCGAAAATGAAATTTCAGTTCTTATGTGTCTTGTACATGTTAAATAATGGACAATAATAAAGCATCTTGAATCTTTGACCACTCCTCTTGACAAAATTGGTGCAGTTCAGCTAAATGTGTTGCTTTTCTGACATGGACTTGTTTCTTCAGCATTGTCCACATGTTTAAGTCAGGACTTTGGGAAGGCCATTCTAAAACCTTCATTCTAGCCTGATTTAGCCATTCCTTTACCACTTTTGAGGTGTGTTTGGGGTCATTGTCCTGTAGGAACACCCAACTGCGCCCAAGACCCAACTTCCGGGCTGATGATTTTAGCTTGTCCTGAAGAATTTGGAGGTAATCCTCCTTTTTCATTGTCCCATTTACTCTCTGTAAATCACCAGTTCTATTGGCAGCAAAAAGAGGTCCAGAGCATAATACTACCACCACCATGCTCGACGGTAGGCATTGTGTTCCTGGGATTAAAGGCCTCCAAACATATTGCTGGGTATTGTGGCCAAACAGCTCCATTTTTTGTTTCATCTGACATCACATGGACAAAGATAAGACCTTCTGGAGGAAAGTTCTGTGGTCAGATGAAACAAAAATTTGAGCTGTTTGGCCACAATACTGTCAGGACTTGGACTTTGGCTTGGCTTGTTCTCCCGTGGTGCAAATGAACTGGACTGGTCAAGGCTTGAAGGTGCGTACATGATTTATTTAAACTATCAAAAAAGGAATAAACGAAAAGCGCGCACAGGGGCGGAGGTACAAAACTAGACTATAAACACAAAACTTGCACATTGGCAGAAACTATGAACAATTAAACAAAACACTAACTGTGGCTTAACAAACAAAAACTTACTTGGCATGGAACCGGCATGAAAAAAAAGAGTAGCAAGGGTCATCAGGGTGTGGAGAGAGTGCAGGAGCATAAATGCGGGGATGTCGTCAGGACGAACACCAGAAAATGAATGAACTTAAATACTATGGACATGATTAGTGAAAGCAGGTGCGTGACTCAAAACGTGAAACAGGTGCGTGACGTGACAGGTGAAAACTAATGGTTGCTATGGTGACAAGAGTGCACAATGAGTCCAAACGTGGAACAGGTGCGTGACGTGACAGGTGAAACTAACGGTTGCTATCAATCTTTATCAATCAATGTTTATTTATATAGCCCTAAATCACAAGTGTCTCAAAGGGCTGCACAAGCCACAACGACATCCTCGGTACAAAGCCCACATACGGGCAAGGAAAAACTCACCCCAGTGGGACGTCGATGTGTAATGACTATGAGAAACCTTGGAGAGGACCGCATATGTGGGTAACCCCCCCCCCTCTAGGGGAGACCGAAAGCAATGGATGTCGAGTGGGTCTGACATAATATTGTGAGAGTCCAGTCCATAGTGGATCCAACATAATAGTAAGAGTCCAGTCCATAGTGGGGCCAGCAGGACACCATCCCGAGCGGAGACGGGTCAGCAGCGCAGAGATGTTCCCTGCCAATGCACAGGCGAGCGGTCCACCCCGGGTCCCGACTCTGGACAGCCAGCACTTCATCCATGGCCACCGGACCTGTGCCCCCCCCCCCCCCCCCTCAAGGAAAAGGGGAGCAGAGGAGAAAAGAAAAGAAACGGCAGATCAACTGGTCTAACAGGGGGGCTATTTAAAGGCTAGAGTATACAAATGAGTTTTAAGATGGGACTTAAATGCTTCTACTGAGGTGGTGACAAAACAAAACAAAAGTGCACAAAAAGTCCAAAATTTAAACCGAACATTACTAAAACAAAACATGATCACACAGACATGACAAATACCCAGCAATATGTTTGGAGGAGAAAAGGTGAGGCCTTTAATCCCAGGAACACCACACCTACCGTCAATCATGGTGGTAGTAGTTTTGGTCTTGAGCGCAGTTGGGTGTTCCAACAGGACAATGACCCTAAACACACGTCAAAAGTGGCAAAGGAATGGCTAAATCAAAGTCCTGACTTAAAATGTGTGGACAATGCTGAAGAAACAAGTCCATGTCAGCAAAGCAACACATTTAGCTGAACTGCACCAATTTTGTGGTCAAAAATTCAAGCAGAAGCTTGTGGATGGCTACCAAAAGTGCCTTATTGCAGGTAAACTTGCCAAGGGACATGCAAGTAAATATTAACATTGCTGCCCAACCAGTCTACATGTGCTTTGTGGACTTGGAGAAGGCATTCGACCGTGTCCCTCGGGAAGTCCTGTGGGGAGTGCTCAGAGAGTATGGGGTTTCGGACTGTCTGATTGTGGCGGTCCGCTCCCTGTATGATCAGTGTCAGAGCTTGGTTCGCATTGCCGGCAGTAAGTCGGACACGTTTCCGGTGAGGGTTGGACTCCGCCAAGGCTGCCCTTTGTCACCGATTCTGTTCATAACTTTTATGGACAGAATTTCTAGGCGCAGTCAAGGCGTTGAGGGGATCCGGTTTGGTGGCTGCAGGATTAGGTCTCTGCTTTTTGCAGATGATTTGGTCCTGATGGCTTCATCTGGCCAGGATCTTCAGCTCTCACTGGATCGGTTCGCAGCTGAGTGTGAAGCGACTGGGATGAGAATCAGCACCTCCAAGTCCGAGTCCATGGTTCTCGCCCGGAAAAGGGTGGAGTGCCATCTCCGGGTTGGGGAGGAGATCTTGCCCCAAGTGGAGGAGTTCAAGTACCTCGGAGTCTTGTTCACGAGTGAGGGAAGAGTGGATCGTGAGATCGACAGGCGGATCGGTGCGGCGTCTTCAGTAATGCGGACGCTGTATCGATCCGTTGTGGTGAAGAAGGAGCTGAGCCGGAAGGCAAAGCTCTCAATTTACCGGTCGATCTACGTTCCCATCCTCACCTATGGTCATGAGCTTTGGGTTATGACCGAAAGGACAAGATCACGGGTACAAGCGGCCGAAATGAGTTTCCTCCGCCGGGTGGCGGGGCTCTCCCTTAGAGATAGGGTGAGAAGCTCTGTCATCCGGGGGGAGCTCAAAGTAAAGCCGCTGCTCCTCCGCATCGAGAGGAGCCAGATGAGGTGGTTCGGGCATCTGGTCAGGATGCCACCCGAGCGCCTCCCTAAGGAGGTGTTTAGGGCATGTCCGACCGGTAGGAGGCCACGAGGAAGACCCAGGACACGTTGGGAAGACTATGTCTCCCGGCTGGCCTGGGAACGCCTCGGGATCCCCCGGGAGGAGCTGGACGAAGTGGCTGGGGAGAGGGAAGTCTGGGCTTCCCTGCTTAGGCTGCTGCCCCCGCGACCCGACCTCGGATAAGCGGAAGAAGATGGATGGATGGATGGATGGATGTATACTTTTGACCAGGACTGTCGGTGTATCTAAGATCTGTACAGTTAAATCTTAACCCAAAATGGCGGGCGGGCAGGCAGTAGCGAGCATGAGCAGAGGTTTATCAGGCACTTAAGTGAGAGATAACCATCATGTTGACAAGGCTGAGGAGGAGACGTAGGTGGAAGATCACGCTTGGCCGATCCGTCATCTTATCCTCCCCATCATCTCCAACTTATTCCAAAAAATAAAAAAAACTCCAGGCTTGAAGCACACGTACAGTTAAGGTCAAGTTATCGGGTGCTTCATTCCTCCCCGTGGTCTCGGAACAGCCCCCGTTTTTTGTTGAACCGACAGGTCGTTCTTCGGCTCCCACATCCTGCTATCTGTGCCCTTGGTTCCCACGCCGAGCGACCATGGGAACCACGCAAAAAAAGCTAAAAATGCTCAATTGGCGAGGTTTGTGACGATATTTCTCAGAGAGAGAGAGAAAAAAAAATGCATGTTTCTTTAATTTACAGGAAGCAGCAATTGGAGAAGAACAAGCATGTGATGATGAAAGAAGTAGAAACTAATGTATTGTAGGACTGTCATCATCTGCCTCACTTCTGCTAACTTTTCTCTTCGGACCAATTTCTCTCCCTTGAAGTGGAAAACAAACCCTGCTGGCTGGTTTGAAATGCCACCAACAATTCCCTCAACACCACTTCTATTTTTAAGCGTGGGAATAACCAAATGATGGATATCGGGTTTGTGTTGTTTACACAGCAAAAAGTGGAATCTAAGTAAGATGAAATATCTCAAATAAGGGTGATATTTGCTTATTTTCTGTCTGATAAGATAATTCTTGTCACTAAGCAGATTTTATGTTAGAGTGTTTTACTTGTTTTAAGGGTTTTGGTCCTAAATGATGTCAGTAAGATATTACAGCTGAGATGTGATGACCTAAAACATGCTTGAAACTAGAATATCAACTGTTGCAAAGCTGTGTCATCAACACTCACAAGTATAAAACTACTTTTTTAAAGTCATCATTTCTACAAAGCCCCTAAAGTGACATGGGGGAATTTTTTTATTATTATTTTAAACTTTCTCATGCGCACGAGAAACTTTTTATAAAGTTATCAAAAAAATATAAAAAATAATACATTTATTTTTTAAACATGTATCTCGTGCGCACAAGAAACTTTCTCGTGTCTAAAAAAAAAAATTAATAATATTTTTTTTTTATAACTTTATAAAAAGTTTCTCGTGTCTAAAAAAATAAAAAATAATTATTTTTTATTTTTTTTCTCGTGCGCACGAGAAACTTTTTCTAAAGTTATAAAAGAAATAAAGAAATAAATAAAAACAATTTTTTTAGACATGTATCTCGTGCGTACAAGAAACTTTTTATAAAATTATAAAAAAAATATAATATATGGGTTTTTTTAGACATGTATCTCGTGCGCACAAGAAACTTTCTCGTGTCTAAAAAAAAATTAATAATATATATTTTTTTATAGCTTTATAAAAAGTTTCTCGTGTCTAAAAAAATTAAAAATAATAATTTTTTATTTTATTTATTTTTTTCTCGTGCGTACGAGAAACTTTTTCTAAAGTTATAAAAAAAATAAAGAAATAAAAAAAACAATTTTTTTAGACATGTATCTCGTGCGCACAAGAAACTTTATAAAAAAAATATAAAAAATAATATATTTATTTTTTTAGACATGTATCTCGTGCGCACAAGAAACTTTCTCGTGTCTAAAAAAATTTTTTATAATATACATATTTTTTTTATAACTTTATAAAAAGTTTCTCGTGTCTAAAAAAATAAAAAATATATTTTTTTTTTTTTTTTCTCGTGCGCACGAGAAACTTTTTCTAAAGTTATAAAAAAAAAAAGTAGTTAAATAAAAACAATTTTTTTAGACATGTATCTCGTGCGCACAAGAAACTTTTTATAAAGTTATAAAAAAAATATAAAAAATAATTTATTTATTTTTTTTAGACATGTATTGTGCGCACAAGAAACTTTCTCGAGTCTAAAAAAAAAAAGAATTATAATTTTCTTTTTTTATAACTTTATAAAAAGTTTCTCGTGTCTAAAAAAATAAAAAATATATATATATTTTTTTTTTTCTCGTGCGCACGAGAAACTTTTTATAAAGTTATAAGAAAAAATTAAAAATTATAATTTTTTAGACATGTATCTAGTGCGCACGAGAAACTATCTCGTGCGCACGAGATACATGTCTAAAAAAAAAATAGAAAACATAATTTTTCATTTATTTTTTTAGACACAAGAAACTTTTTATGAAGTTATTAAAAAATAAATTTATTTTTATTTTTATTTTTTTTAGACACGAGAAAGTTTCTCGTGCGCACGAGATACATGTCTAAAAAAACATAAAAAAATAGAAAATATTTTTCATTTTTTATTTTTTTAGACACGAGAAACTTTTTATAAAGTTATTTTAAAAAAAATTATTTATTTATTTTTTTTAGACACGAGAAAGTTTCTCGTGCGCACGAGATACATGTCTAAAAAATAAAAATAAAAATAAAAAATTATAATAATTTAGGGGCTCCGTAGCTTTCTTATTTCAAGCATGAAAAACAAATCTTGACTTTGACACAATTGTGTCTCATAATTAAAACAGATGACAGCCAAATGGACTTTGCTGTTTTATTTTCAATGAAACAATAGAAAATAGGTACTCATATAGTAGTACAGTTGGCACAGTACAGTAAACTGACAGTTAATATTTAAATATTTGACATGTGACATTTCTAACAATTTTGAACAGAAAAGGTTCGTGCACATTCAGATGAATTCTTCAAAACAACAATTTAAAAAATGGTATATATGCTGTATATATGCGCACTAATTGACTGAAAGAGCACGCACTTGGCGCGATGATGTCACGTTGTCGATGGAAAAATGTATTTTTAGACCATATGATTTGCTTGAGCGGCTAGTACACTGCAAAAACTGAAATCTAAGTAAGATGAAATATCTCAAATAAGGGTGATATTTGCTTATTTTCTGTCTGATAAGATAATTCTTCTCACTAAGCAGATTTTATGTTAGAGTGTTTTACTTGTTTTAAGGGTTTTGGTCCTAAATGATCTCAGTAAGATATTACAGCTGAGATGTTATGACCTATATTGAGTAAAACATGCTTGAAACTAGAATATCAACTGTTGCAAAGCTGTGTCATCAACACTCACAAGTATAAAACTACTTTTTTAAAGTCATCATTTCTACAAAGCCCCTAAAGTGACATGGGGGAATTTTTTTATTATTATTTTAAACTTTCTCATGCGCACGAGAAACTTTTTATAAAGTTATCAAAAAAATATAAAAAATAATATATTTATTTTTTAAACATGTATCTCGTGCGCACAAGAAACTTTCTCCTGTCTAAAAAAATAATTAATAATATATTTTTTTTATATAACTTTATAAAAAGTTTCTCGTGTCTAAAAAAATAAAAAATAATTATTTTTTATTTTTTTTCTCGTGCGCACGAGAAACTTTTTCTAAAGTTATAAAAGAAATAAAGAAATAAATAAAAACAATTTTTTTAGACATGTATCTCGTGCGTACAAGAAACTTTTTATAAAATTATAAAAAAAATATAATATATGGGTTTTTTTAGACATGTATCTCGTGCGCACAAGAAACTTTCTCGTGTCTAAAAAAAAATTAATAATATATATTTTTTTATAGCTTTATAAAAAGTTTCTCGTGTCTAAAAAAATTAAAAATAATAATTTTTTATTTTATTTATTTTTTTCTCGTGCGTACGAGAAACTTTTTCTAAAGTTATAAAAAAAATAAAGAAATTAAAAAAACAATTTTTTTAGACATGTATCTCGTGCGCACAAGAAACTTTTTATAAAGTTATAAAAAAAATATAAAAAATAATATATTTATTTTTTTAGACATGTATCTCGTGCGCACAAGAAACTTTCTCGTGTCTAAAAAAAAATTTTATAATATACATATTTTTTTTATAACTTTATAAAAAGTTTCTCGTGTCTAAAAAAATAAAAAATATATATATTTTTTTTTTTTCTCGTGCGCACGAGAAACTTTTTCTAAAGTTATAAAAAAAAAAGTAGTTAAATAAAAACAATTTTTTTAGACATGTATCTCGTGCGCACAAGAAACTTTTTATAAAGTTATAAAAAAAATATAAAAAATAATTTTTATTTTTTTTTAGACATGTATTGTGCGCACAAGAAACTTTCTCGAGTCTAAAAAAAAAAAGAATTATAATTTTCTTTTTTTATAACTTTATAAAAAGTTTCTCGTGTCTAAAAAAATAAAAAATATATATATTTTTTTTTTTTTTCTCGTGCGCACGAGAAACTTTTTATAAAGTTATAAGAAAAAATTAAAAATTATAATTTTTTAGACATGTATCTAGTGCGCACGAGAAACTATCTCGTGCGCACGAGATACATGTCTAAAAAAAAATAGAAAACATAATTTTTCATTTATTTTTTTAGACACAAGAAACTTTTTATGAAGTTATTAAAAAATAAATTTATTTTTATTTTTATTTTTTTTAGACACGAGAAAGTTTCTCGTGCGCACGAGATACATGTCTAAAAAAAAATTATAATAAAAAAAATTATAATAATTTAGGGGCTCCGTAGCTTTCTTATTTCAAGCATGAAAAAAAAATCTTGACTTTGACACAATTGTGTCTCATACTTAAAACAGATGACCAAATGGACTTTGCTGTTTTATTTTCAATGAAACAATAGAAAACACGTACTCATATAGTAGTACAGTTGGCACAGTACAGTAAACTGACTATTTGAATATTTAAACATTTAACATTTGACATTTCAAACAATTTTGAACAGAAAAGGTTCGTGCACATTCAGATAAATTCTTCAAAATAACAATTAAAAAATGGTACATATGCTGTATATATGCGCACTAATTGACTGAAAGAGCACGCATTTGGCGTGATGATGTCATGTTGTCGATGGAAAAATGCATTTTTAGACCATCTGATTTGCCTGAGCGGCTAGTACACTGCAAAAACTGAAATATAAGTAAGATGAAATATCTCAAATAAGGGTGATATTTGCTTATTTTCTGTCTGTTAAGATAATTCTTCTCACTAAGCAGATTTTATGTTAGTGTTTTACTTGTTTTAGGGGTTTTTGGTCCTAAATGATCTCAGTAAGATATTACAGCTGAGATGTTATGACCTATATTGAGTAAAACATGCTTGGAACTAGAATATCAACTGTTGCAAAGCTGTGTCATCAACACTCACAAGTATAAAACTACTTTTTTAAAGTAATCATTTCTACGAAGCCCCTAAAGTGACACGGGGGAATTTTTGTATTTTATAATTTATTTTTATTTTAATTTTTTTTTATTTTAAACTTTCTCGTGTGCACGAGAAACTTTTTCTAAAGTTATAAAAAAAAAAAAGTAAAAAAATTAAAACATTTTTTTTAGACATGTATCTCATACGGACAAAAAACTTTTTATAAAGTTATAAAAAAAAGAAAAAAAATTTTTTTTTTTAGACATGTATCTTGTGCGCACGAGAAACTTTCTTGTGTCTAAAAAAAAAAATGTTTTTATAACTTTATAAAAGGTTTCTTGTGTCTAAAAAAATAAAAATAAAAAATTTTAATTTTAATTTTTTATATTATTTTATTTAAACATATAACTCGTGCGCAAGAGAAATGTTCTGGTGCGCACGTTATTTTATTTTTTTTATTTTCAATGAAACAATAGAAAACACGTACTCATATAGTAGTACAGTTGGCACAGTACAGTAAACTGACAGTTAATATTTAAACATTTAATATTTGACATTTCAAACCATTTTTGAACAGAAAAGGTTCATGCACATTCAGATAAATTCCTCAAAATAACAATTAAAAAAATGGTATATATGCTGTATATATGCGCACTAATTGACTGAAAGAGCACGCACTTGGCGCGATGATGTCATGTTGTCGATGGAAAAATGCATTTTTAGACAATTTGATTTGCCTGAGCGGCTAGGAGACCCCAAGAGTAACAAGCGCTTGCCTTGTTGTCTTTCCATCAAGAACAATAAATTGAAGAAATGTAATATCATTATGTCAAGATAATGGCACTAGCATTTACTTAATTTTAAGAATATTTTTCAACATATTGAGCAAAAAGGTCAAAAAAAAAAATTCTACCAAGAAAAGTGCACTTATTAGTGAGAATATACTTATTTTAAGGTATTTTTGGGGTTCATTGAGGTTAGTTAATTTTACTTGTTTTGGAAAGTCATAACAAGCCAAATTTTCTTGTTCTATTGGCAGATAATTTTGCTTAGTTCAAATAAAATACCCCTCATTTTTGTTTAGTTTTTTCTTGTTTTTGAACACTGACTTTGTGCAGTGTTTTCTCCCTTTAGGGCCCACATCTGTTGTTTAGCAGCAGGTAAACTTTAACTGCTGAGGCGCCACATTGGGGGGATTTTAATAGTTCATCACCTCTGACCCTCAATGCTGGATTTTTTTATTTTTTTTTGTCAGACTAGGCTCATGGGGGTGACCTTGCTGTTTGTTTGGAAACGAGGAAGTTCTCACGCAAATAAAAGGTTTTCAATGCACACAAGCAAGGCCAGTAGGAGCTCTTATCTCTCCTGCTTCGATCCGCATTGTCGCCAGCACTTTTTTCCCACACAGAATCCCCACAGTTGACTTTGCAATGCATGTGGTTGATTGACTTGTGGGCATATATGTCGGGGGTGTTTGGCGGCGGTGCGAATGTGCAATGGAAAAACACTGCAATGTGTAAAGATGCAACATTCCCAAATTTTTAGCTCTTTAAGATGTAAAGTGTAGCTGCCATTATGATGTGCAGTGATGTTGTCACATGACCATATATACACACACATATATATATATTTATGTATGTATGTATATATATTTATATATGTATGTCTGTATGTATGTATATATGTATATATACAGTATGTATATATGTATGTATGTATGTATGTATGTATGTATGTATGTATGCATATACAGTATATTAGGGCTGCAACTAACGATTAATTTGGTAACAAATTAATCTGTCGATTATTTCTTCGATTAATCGATGAATAATCGGATAAAAGAGACAAACTACATTTCTATCCTTTCCAGTATTTTATTGACAAAAAACAGCATATTGGCACCATACTTATTTTGATTATCGTTTCTCAGCTGTTTGTACATGTTAAAGTTTATGAATAAAGGTTTATTAAAAAAATAAAAATGAAAAAATTTAAATTAAAAAGATCCAACGAATCGATGACTAAATTAATCGCCAACTATTTTTATAATCGATTTTAATCGATTTAATCGATTAGTTGTTGTAGCGTACAGTATATATGTATGTATGTATGTATATATGTATGCATGTATGTATATATATGTATGTATATATATATGTATGCATGTATACATACATACACACACATGTATGTATATATATATATATATATATATATATATACATATATATATATATATATATATACATATATATTTTCAAGGTAAAAAATGATTTTCAAAATTTTTAAATTTTTTAAAAATGTTTTTAAATTTTTTTATTTATTTGCATTTTTATTTTATTTTTTTAATTTAAAACATTTTTTTAAATTTTTTTTAAATTTTTTAAAACAATTTAAAACAATTTTAAATTTTTTTTATTTTTTTAAACAATTTTAACAATTAACATTTTTTTTTTTTAGGGTTAGGGTTAGGGTTAGGGTTAGGATTAGGGTTAGGGATAGGGTTAGGGTTAGGGTTAGGGTAAAACATTTTTAAAAAAGTTTTTTAAAAAAAAGTTAAAAAAAAAGTTTAAAAAAGTTAAAAAAAAGTTTAAAAAATTTAAAAAAAATTACATTTAAAAAAAAAAATAAAAAAAATAAAAAATAAATTAAATTAAAAAAAAAAAAGAAATTAATTGTTTTTTTCAATATATATATATATATATATATATATATGTATATATATATATATATATATATACACACATATATATATATATATATATATATATATATATATATATATATATATATATATATATATATATATATATATATATATATATATATATATATATATATATATATATACGATTTTAAGTGCACCTTATAGTCCGAAAAACACGGTCCAAATTATTTCCAAAGCTGGACCCCCCACCAGACATAAAACAGTATTTGTTGTATTCATTTAAGTAGGCCAAATCACCTATATTACAAAAACATTTTTTAAATGTTTTTAAAAATTTTAAAATGTTTTTAAAATGTTGATTTCTATTTATTGTTTTAATTGGTTTTACCCTTTAAAATCGTTTTTAATCATGTTTTTTTTTATTATTGTTTTTATATTGGTTTTATATATATATATATATTTTTTTTTTTTATTCAGTCATTGGTGGAGCAAAGGATAATATTTGAATATTGTTTTTAATATTGTTGTGCAGCACTTTGGATACATTTCTGTTGTTTAAATGTGCTATACAAATAAAGTGGATTGGATTGCATTTTTAATGAGAATGACTGCTGTCATTTGATTATTCAAATAGAACATTGAACTTGTTATTAAGCCAGCGTTGGGACAGGTGTGCTGCAGGTGTGGCCACAGTGTGCACGTCTGATGTTGCTCCAGTCAATGCTCAGGGAGTTTGTGTGTGTGCTCACACACATCAACAATTAGAGGGAACCTTGGTAAGATGCCAGTGTGAGTCACAGAAGGCCGGTGCCAAACTGCTACACCTCCACCCACAACATGTGTGTAGGTCATCAGGAGCATTATATCAAAATAAAGGTTTGAACTATGGACTGGACTCTCACTATTATGTTGGATCCACTATGGACTGGACTCTCACTATTATGTTAGATCCACTATGGACTGGACTTTTACTATTATGTTAGATCCACTATGGACTGGACTTTTACTATTATGTTAGATCCACTATGGTCTGGACTTTTACTATTATGTTAGATCCACTATGGACTGAACTCTCACAATAGTATGCTAGATCCACTATGGACTGGATTCTCACCAATGAATGATGTGGGCTCTATACCAAGGATGTCGTTGTGGCTTGTGCAGCCCTTTGAGACACTTGTGATTTAGGGCTATATAAATAAACATTGATTGATTGATATTATGTTAGATCCACTATGGACTGGACTGTCATTATTATGTTAGATCCACTATGGACTGGACTTTCACAATATTATGTTAGATCCACTATGGACTGAACTCTCACACTATTATGTTAGATCCACTATGGACTGGACTTTCACTATTATCTTAGAGCCACTATGGACTGGACTCTCACTATTATGTTAGATCCACTATGGACTGGACTCTCACTATTATGTTAGATCCACTATGGACTGGACTGTCATTATTATGTTAGATCCACTATGGACTGGACTTTCACAATATTATGTTAGATCCACTATGGACTGGACTTTTACTCTTATGCTAGATCCACTATGGACTGAACTCTCACACTATTATGTTAGAGCCACTATGGACTGGACTCTCACTATTATGTTAAATCCACTATGGACTGGACTCTCACTATTCTGCTAGATCCACTATGGACTGGACTCTCACTATTATGTTAGATTCACTATGGACTGGACTCTCACTATTATGTTAGATCCACTATGGACTGGACTCTCACTATTATGTTAGATCCACTATGGACTGGACTCTCACACTATTATGTTAGATCCACTATGGACTGGACTTTTACTATTATGTTAGATCCACTATGGACTGGACTTTTACTATTATGTTAGATCCACTATGGTCTGGACTTTTACTATTATGTTAGATCCACTATGGACTGAACTCTCACAATAGTATGCTAGATCCACTATGGACTGGATTCTCACCAATGAATGATGTGGGCTCTATACCAAGGATGTCGTTGTGGCTTGTGCAGCCCTTTGAGACACTTGTGATTTAGGGCTATATAAATAAACATTGATTGATTGATATTATGTTAGATCCACTATGGACTGGACTGTCATTATTATGTTGGATCCACTATGGACTGGACTTTCACAATATTATGTTAGATCCACTATGGACTGAACTCTCACACTATTATGTTAGATCCACTATGGACTGGACTTTCACTATTATCTTAGAGCCACTATGGACTGGACTCTCACTATTATGTTAGATCCACTATGGACTGGACTCTCACTATTATGTTAGATCCACTATGGACTGGACTCTCACACTATTATGTTTGATCCACTATGGACTGGACTCTCACTATTATGTTAGATCCACTATGGACTGGACTCTCACTATTATGTTAGATCCACTATGGACTGGACTCTCACACTATTATGTTTGATCCACTATGGACTGGACTCTCACTATATTATGCTAGATCCACTATGGACTGGACTCTCACTATTATGTTAGATCCACTATGGACTGGACTCTCGCTATTATGTTAGATCCACTATGGACTGGACTCTCACACTATTATGTTAGATCCACTATGGACTGGACTCTCACTATTATGTTAGATCCACTATGGACTGGACTTTTACTATTATGTTAGATCCACTATGGACTGAACTCTCACACTATTATGTTAGATCCACTATGGACTGAACTCTCACAATATTATGTTAGATCCACTATGGACTGGACTCTCACTATTATGTTAGATCCACTATGGACTGGACTCTCACTATTATGTTAGATCCACTATGGACTGGACTCTCACTATTATGTTAGATCCACTATGGACTGGACTCTCACTATTATATTAGATCCACTATGGACTGGACTCTCACTATTATGTTAGATCCACTATGGACTGGACTCTCACACTATTATGTTAGATCCACTATGGACTGGACTCTCACACTATTATGTTAGATCCACTATGGACTGGACTCTCACTATTATGTTAGATCCACTATGGACTGGACTTTTACTATTATGTTAGATCCACTATGGACTGGACTCTCACAATATTATGCTAGATCCACTATGGACTGGACTCTCACTATTATGTTAGATCCACTATGGACTGGACTTTTACTATTATGTTAGATCCACTATGGACTGAACTCTCACAATATTATGCTAGATCCACTATGGACTGGACTCTCACTATTATGTTAGATCCACTATGGACTGGACTCTCACTATTCTGCTAGATCCACTATGGACTGGACTCTCACACTATTATGTTAGATCCACTATGGACTGGACTCTCACTATTGTGCTAGATCCACTATGGACTGGACTCTCACACTATTATGTTAGATTCACTATGGACTGGGCTTTTACTATTATGTTAGATCCACTATGGACTGGACTTTTACTATTATTTTAGATCCAGTATGGACTGGACTCTCACACTATTATGTTAGATCCACTATGGACTGGACTCTCACTATTCTGCTAGATCCACTATGGACTGGACTCTCACACTATTATGTTAGATTCACTATGGACTGAACTCTCACAATAGTATGCTAGATCCACTATGGACTGGACTCTCACTATTATGCTAGATCCACTATGGACTGGACTCTCACTATTATGTTAGATCCATTATGGACTGGACTCTCACTATTATGCTAGATCCACTATGGACTGAACTCTCACTATTATGTTAGATCCACTATGGACTGGACTCTCACTATTATGTTAGATCCACTATGGACTGGACTTTTAGAATATTATGTCAGACCCACTCGACGTCCATTGCATCCGGTTACCCACATCTGCGGTCCTCTCCAAGGTTTCTCATAGTCATTCTCATCGACGTCCCACTGGGTTGTGAGTTTTTACCTTGCCCTTATGTGGGCTCTGAACCGAGGAGGTCGTTGTGGCTTGTGCAGCCCTTTGAGACACTCGTGATTTAGGGCGATATAAGTAAACATTGATTGATTGATTTGTACATATACCACATATACAACTTACCAAAATGTCGGGTTAGCTCAAGAACTTGCTAGATCCAATTATTCAAGGCCTCGGTCTTCTAAAGTTTAAATAATGATCTCCATCAGTTTTAAAAATATACACTCTAATGAGAACGGGCGAGTGTTCTTGGAGACATACCACACATGGAAATATTATTGCTGAGGGAAGAACCCAGCACATTTTTGGGAGAATTTAAAATGGTGTGTGAAAGTCGAAAAGACTTCCACAATATACGTGGGCTCACCCTCTTCACCCCCTCACCTCCACACTGGCTGTAATTGCATTGACCCTCTTCCTCCTTCGCGGCCCTCAGGCGGCCCTCGCCGGAGCAACATGGGTCCGCACCGTTTCCGTTTCCCTGTTTGTCCTCCAGGGGATGGCGGAATTAGAACAAGCTGTTGAAACATCACATCTATGGGAGTAAGACACCCTCCCTACGTCTGGGAGGTCCCAGATTTGCACTGTTATTACAAGATAGTACTAAAGTGCTCACAGTAAATGTAACCTGGGAACTTGTTGCTTTGGGTTCTGCATGTGTCATGTCCAGAGGTGGGTAGTAACGCGCTACATTTACTCCGTTACATCAACTTGAGTAACTTTTGGGATAAATTGTACTTCTAAGAGTACCGTATTTTCCGCACTATAAGGCGCACCTAAAAACCACACATTTTCTCAAAAGCTGACAGTGCGCCTTATAACCCGGTGCGCTTTATATATGGATTAATATTAAGATTCATTTTCATAAAGTTTCGGTCTCGCAACTTCGGTAAACAGCCGCCATCTTTTTTCCCGGTAGAACAGGAAGCGCTTCTTCTTCTACTGTAAGCAACCACCCGCCCGCGTAGAAGAAGAAAAAGCGCGCGGATATTACCGTACGTTTCATTTCCTTTGTGTGTTTACATCTGTAAAGACCACAAAATGGCTCCTACTAAGCGACAGGGATCCGGTTCATGAAAAGACGCAATCTCTCCATCCGCACACGGATTACTATTTCACAGCAACTGATATTCCTGTGAACCGCACTGTGGATACAACGGGAGCACGTACGGTGAATATTCGCACCACAGGGAGTGAGAAGTCATCCTTCACTGTGGTTCTAGCTTGCCATGCTAATGGCCAGAAACTTCCACCCATGGTGATATTCAAAAGGAAGACCTTGCCAAAAGAGACCTTTCCAGCCGGCGTCATCATAAAAGCTAACTCGAAGGGATGGATGAAGAAAAGATGAGCGAGTGGCTAAGGTAAGTTTAAGTTTACGCGAAGAGGCCGGGTGGCTTTTTTCACGCAGCTCCGTCCATGTTGATATACGACTCCATGCGCGCCCACATCACGCTGGTTTTAATATATTATTAAAGTTTGACTGACCTATCTGACTGTTTTTTTGACATTCCTTTAGCGCAGTTAGATGCGGCTTACAACACGGGGCGGCTTATAGGTGGACAAAGTTTTGAAATATGCCGTTCATTGAAGGCGCGGCTTATAACCCAGGGCGCCTTATGGTGCGGAAAATACGGTAGTTTTAATGCAACATACTTTTACTTTTACTTAAGTATATTTATAGAGAAGGAACGCTACTTTTACTCCGCTACTTTTATCTACATTCAGCTCGCTACTCGCTACTAATTTTTATCGATCTGTCAATGCACGCTTTGTTTGTTTTGGTCTGTCAGACAGACCTTCAAAGTGCCTGCCTTACTGGTGACGTTTCACTCCGTTCCACCAATCAGATGCAGTCACTGGTGACGTTGGACCAATCAAACAGAGCCAGGCGGTCACATGACCTGACTTAAACAAGTTGAAAAACTTATCGGGGTGTTACCATTTAGTGGTCAATTGTACGGAATATGTACTGTACTGTGCAATCTACTAATAAAAGTTCCAATCAATCAATCAAAAGTGTGAAGGAAAAAAGATACTTTTTTATTTCAACCGTACATCCCGTCAAAAGCCTAAAGACTGACTGCACAGTTCCTGTCTTCACAATAAAAGTGCCGCTCCATCGCGCCTGCGCTTTCAAAACAAGAGTCTGTAATGTCTGTGTGATCATGTTTTTGTTTTGGTCATGTTCGTTTTGGGTTTTGGACTTTTTGTGCACTTTTGTTTTGTCACCATAGCAACCATTAGTTTTCACCTGTCACGTCACGCACCTGTTTCACGTTTTGAGTCACGCACCTGCTTTCACTAATCATGTCCATAGTATTTAAGTTCATTCTTTTCAGTTTGTCGTTCTGACGACCTCTCCACATTTATGCTTATGTACTCTCTTCATCCTCTAAGATCCTGCTTCATGTCCCTTGTCAAAGTAAGTTTTTGTTCCATGTTTATAGTCTTTTTGTTTTTCATAGTTTGTTCTCCGCCACTGTGCGTGCTTTTCATTTGTACTTTTTTGCTATAGTCTTTTGGTTTCATAGTTTATTCTCCGCCACTGTGCGCGCTTTCGTTTATTCCTTTTTTTTTGATAATAATAAATAAAACATGTACCTTCATTCCCGTCTCGCCCGAGCCAACTTTCCGTTGCATCCCGGAAAAGCACACACCCAAAACCTAGTCATGACAGAGTCTCCGAAAGCCAGCGCAAACAAGCTAGCAAGCTAAGGAGTTTGACGCCAATATATTTCTTGTAAAGTGTATAAAAACGAATATGGAAGCTGGACAAATAAGATGCCAAAAACCCACCACTTTCATGTGGTATTAGACAGAAAGGAGGAACTTTTCTTCTCCTCCATTTGAAAACGTGGACGTTATCATCACTACTGTCTGATTACAATCAACGCAAGTCATCAGAATCAGGTAATACACCAACGGGTCGCGCACGGCCACTCTTCCACTGCGCCACGCCGTATGCGCACTAATTGACTGAAAGAGCACGCACTTGGCGCGATGATGTCATGTTATCCATGGAAAAATGCATTTTTAGACCATATGATATGCTTGAGCGGCTAGTACACTGCAAAAAGTGAAATCTAAGTAAGATGAAATATCTCAAATAAGTGTGATATTTGCTTATTTTCTGTCTGATAAGATACTTCTTCTCACTAAGCCGATTTTATGTTAGTGTTTTACTTGTTTTAGGGTTTTTTGGTCCTAAATGATCTCAGTAAGATATTACAGCTGAGATGTTATGACCTATATTGGTAAAACATGCTTGAAACTAGAATATCAACTGTTGCAAAGCTGTGTCATCAACACTCACAAGTATAAAACTACTTTTTTAAAGTAGTCATTTCCACGAAGCCCCTAAAGTGACATGGGGGAATTTTTTTATTTTATTATTTATTTTTATTTTTATTTTTTTAAATTTTAAACTTTCTCGTGTGCACGAGAAACTTTTTCTAAAGTTATAAAAAAAATAAAAAAATTTAATTAAAACCTTTTTTTTTTAGACATGTATCTCATACGGACAAAAAACTTTTTATAATATATACGAATATGGAAGCTGGACAAATAAGATGCCAAAAACCAACCACTTTCATGTGGTATTAGACAGAAAGGAGGAACTTTTCTTCTCCTCCATTTGAAAACGTGGACGTTATCATCACTACTGTCTGATTACAATCAATGCAAGTCATCAGAATCAGGTAATACACCAACTTATATTCTTGTCTTCATGAAAGAAAGGAATCTATATGTTAAACATGCATGTATATTCATTAAAACATCTTTAACATGTAAACAAAAACAGCAAAATAAATACATATAAATTATATACTGTATATATCAATGTATATGTATGTATATATATATATGTGTGTGTGTGTGTATGTTACTCATCAGTTACTCAGTACTTGAGTAGTTTTTTCACAACATTTTACTTTTACTCAAGTAAATATTTGGGTGACTACTCCTTACTTTTACTTGAGTAATAAATCTCTAAAGTAACAGTACTCTTACTTGAGTACAATTTCTGGCTACTCTACCCACCTCTGGTCATGTCAGGCGAAAGATTGTGAAATAACAAACAAGGGGGTTGTGATGCATGTGTGTGCGACCGGAGAATAAATCTAGTGGCATCCCTCCACTGGTCTGAATTACCCAGCGAGTCTTAGTAATTAGCCCCCACAACAGAGCCCATGGTGTAATTACTGGCTTGGCACCGAGCGGCAACGTAGACCACATCTGTGATCCTCAAGGGTCTTCTTGTCTCAACGTGTCGTCCGGGAGTGTGAGAACCTCAAACCGTGAGCGACGCCGTGTGTAAACACTCACGCCAAGTTTTATTCTGGACACAATACTAGATATTTCAGAAGGTGCAAAGTTTTAGGACATCCAATCCACGAGTCTTAGGCCATGCCTACACTAAGTTGTTTAACCCCTTAAAGGGGAACATTATCACAATTTCAGAATGGTTAAAACCACTAAAAATCAGTTCCCAGTGGCTTATTATATTTTTCGAAGTTTTTTTCAAAATTTTACCCATCCATCCATCTTCTTCCGCTTATCCGAGGTCGGGTCGCGGGGGCAGCAGCCTAAGCAGGGAAGCCCAGACTTCCCTCTCCCCAGCCACTTCGTCCAGCTCCTCCCGGGGGATCCCGAGGCGTTCCCAGGCCAGCCGGGAGACATAGTCTTCCCAACGTGTCCTGGGTCTTCCCCGCGGCCTCTTACCGGTCGGACGTGCCCTAAACACCTCCCGAGGGAGGCGATCGTGTGGCATCCTGACCAGATGCCCGAACCACCTCATCTGGCTCCTCTTGATGTGGAGGAGCAGCGGCTTTACTTTGAGCTCCTCCCGGATGACAGAGCTTCTCACCCTATCTCTAAGGGAGAGCCCCGCCACTCGGCGGAGGAAACTAATTTCGGCCGCTTGTACCCGTGATCTTGTCCTTTCGGTCATAACCCAAAGCTCATGACCATAGGTGAGGATGGGAACGTAGATCGACCGGTAAATTGAGAGCTTTGCCTTCCGGCTCAGCTCCTTCTTCACCACAACGGATCGATACAGCGTCCGCATTACTGAAGATGCCGCACCGATCCGCCTGTCGATCTCACGATCCACTCTTCCCCCACTCATGAACAAGACGCCGAGGTACTTGAACTCCTCCACTTGGGGCAGGGTCTCCTCCCCAACCCGGAGATGGCACTCCACCCTTTTCCGGGCGAGAAATTTTACCCATCACGCAATATCCCTAAAAAAAGCTTCAAGGTGCCTGATTTTAACCATCGTTATATACACCCGGCCATTTTCCTGTGACGTCACATAGTGAAGCCAACACAAACAAACATGGCGGAAAGAATAGCAAGCTATAGCGACATTAGCTCGGATTCAGACTCAGATTTCAGCGGCTTAAGCGATTCAACCAGTGACGGGCAGTCACTAGAGGCAGGTGAGGCCCCGCCTCACCTGCCATCATGGAAAGAAAAAAAATGTAAAAAGAAAAAACATTAATTAAATTGTTATATGTATCCAGTGATTATACTATAAAGTTCTTTTCCATTTAACTTCACCAGTTTTAGATTATTTTTATTCAAAATCGCTGAATTTTCACATTTGCCGTTCAAATACTGAGAAGAGACGGTGCGGTGAACAGCAGCCAGTTGAGGCACGTCACTCAGTGCCTCAACATGGATTGCGCAATGACTCGGCTAACTGCTGGCCTGCTGTGCAGTGAGACTGTATTGCTATATGAATTATATTATACATTTCCATAGTTTAGTTAGCTGAGGTATATAATGTACAGTGTATTTTGTCAACAACTGTATGTGTGTAACGTATTTCTTGTGCTGAGCGATCATAAAATGGCTGCAAAAGACGCACTGGCTGAGGCTCCAGTAATCCCGCCTCCTGCACCCCCGCCGTAGAATTGTTGTATCAACTAAAGCCCACACTTAAACTTTCCACGTGCAAGATTGAATCTATTTAAAAAAGTTATTTCATAAGAAGCCAAAAAGTGCAAAAACAATAATGTTCGTATTGGAGGAGTTGTGAATGACTGCGGGGCCACAACATTAGGTACACCTGCAGACTGCAGGTGTACCTAATTCACAACTCCTCCAACACGAACATTATTGTTTTTGCACTTTTTGGCTTCTTATTAAATAACTTTTGTAACCTATTTTCATGGGCTTTCCTCTTTGTGATGTTAAGTTCCTGTTATGCGCTGTTATACAGTATATGCCTTGAGCTCTTATTTTGAAGGCGCTAAGAGCGGAAGTGATGACACGGAGTGGAGCGGAGGTTTTTGAAAGAAGGTAAATAAAGTGGTCCTCGTGTAAACTGGAGCCTCCGTGTTTGTTATTTTGTAGTTTCATACAGTATAGGCGACATTTATAAACCCTCGGTTACACTTTTTTAAATAGATTCAATCTTGCACGTGGAAAGTTTAAGTGAGGGCTTTAGTTGCGGCGCATGGACTTAATTTATAAGTAAAGGTAAGACCATAATAACGTATTTTTTTATTAAATGTGCTTTTTTGTGTGCTACAGTTTGTATGTGTAAAGTTAAAGTTAAGTTAAAGTACCAATGATTGTCACACACACACTAGGTGTAATGAAATTTGTCCTCTGCATTTGACCCAGGTGAGGGGAGCAGTGGGCAGCAACAGCGCCGCGCCCGGGAATCATTTTTGGTGATTTAACCCCCAATTCCAACCCTTGTGCTAAATGCCAAGCAGGGAAAATTGCTGGTATGAGCTTTTAAACATAACCCGTTAACTGCTGCCAATCAAATGGTGAATAAGATACTCTTTAGGGTTCATATGTTTGTAAATCTGACTGTGATGAAGTCAGTGCCTCACCAGCCATCAACCTCACCAAAACGTCACTGGATTCAACAGATTACGAGTGTATTGAAACGGATGGTTGTAGTGTGGAGGCAGGTAGCGAAAACGAAATTGAAGAAGAAACTGAAGCTATTGAGCCATATCGGTTTGAACCGTATGCAAGCGAAACCGACGAAAACGACACGACAGCCAGCGACACGGGAGAAAGCGAGGACGAATTCGGCGATCGCCTTCTAACCAACGATTGGTATGTGTTTGTTTGGCATTAAAGGAAACTAACAACTATGAACTAGGTTTACAGCATATGAAATACATTTGGCAACAACATGCACTTTGAGAGTGCAGACAGCCCAATTTTCATCAATTAATATATTCTGTAGACATACCCTCATCCGCTCTCGTTTCCTGAAAGCCATACTTGCCAACCTTGAGACCTCCGATTTCGGGAGGTGGGGGGCGTGGTTGGGGGTGGGGCGGGAGGCGTGGTTGGGGGCGTGGTTAAGATATATATATATATATAAGAAATATTTGACTTTCAGTGAATTCTAGCTATATATATATTTTATTACATATATATATATATATATATATATATATATATATATATATATATATATATATATATATATATATATATATATAAATAAATAAAATAAGTACTTGAATTTCAGTGTTCATTTATTTACACATATACACACATAACACTCATCTACTCATTGTTGAGTTAAGGGTTGAATTGTCCATCCTTGTTCTATTCTCTGTCACTATTTCAGAACACACACATTATACAAATATACATTATAAAATCAATAAGAAAACGGGAGCTCTAATTTGGGAGTCTGAATTAGGATCAGAAGTTCCTATATAAACATTGCGCACTCACTTCGCCATTTTGTATTGATTACTGCAGCTGTGCACTGGATTCATTCACAAATACAAACTACAACTCACAAACCCTTTAGAATTAGGCTCCACCATCAGAATGTGTACTTAAACTTATAAAGATCACATGGATATTATTCAGTGATTTGATTCACCAAAACTAACCTGTTATACAGGAGGAAAAAGCATTTCAATTGTTCACAGACTGGTCGCGCTCATCAGAATGACAAGACACTTCCGGTCTGCAGGTGATAGCATTCAATTGGGAAGAAACGCCCTACTGCCCCCTACTGACCGATGTGAATACTGATAAATGTGTAATGACAGCTCCAAAAACGAATTCAAACCACAAAATAAAATAAATAAATCAACACAAAAATGTGACACATTATGGGTGGGTCACATATGCATGTACAGTAGATGGCAGTATTGTCTTGTTTAAAAGTGTCACAACATTGCTGTTTACGGCAATGTTGTGAACAGGCTGTCAACACGTCACCCAGGTCCGCATGGAGCTGGAGGGGGCGTGGCCTCCAGCTCTGCCTAAATTTCGGGAGATTTTCGGGAGAAAATTTGTCCCGGGAGGTTTTCGGGAGAGGCGCTGAATTTCGGGAGTCTCCCGGAAAATCCGGGAGGGTTGGCAAGTATGCCTGAAAGCTGATCTGTCCAGTTTTGGAGTTGATGTCAGCAGGCCAGGGAAGCTAGGGCCGATATTCTTCTCTTGATCATCTTCGGTGGCATAAGGGACGGTGTGAGCCAAGACATCCAGGGGGTTTAGCTCGCTCGTCTGCGGGAACAAACTGCCGCCATTGCTTGCCGTGCTACCGAGGACCTTTGTCCCTGAATTGCTCACACACTCCGGCAGATTCAATGGGGGTCTGGCGGCAGATTTCTTTGACTTTATCGTTGGAAATGCATCTGCTTTGAGTGTCGCAGGATATCCACACATTCTTGCCATCTCTGTCGTAGCATAGCTTTCGTCGGTAAAGTGTGCGGAACAAACGTCCAATTTCTTGCCACTTTCGCATCTTTGGGCCACTGGTGCAACTTGAATCCGTCCCTGTTGGTGTTGTTACACCCTCCGACAACACACCGACGAGGCATGATGTCTCCAAGGTACGGAAAACAGTCGAAAAAACGGAAAATAACAGAGCTGATTTGACTCGGTGTTTGAGAAAATGGCGGATTGCTTCCCGATGTGACGCCTAGTTGTGACGTCATCGCTCCGAGAGCGAATATTAGAAAGGCGTTTAATTCGCCAAAATTCACCCATTTAGAGTTCGGAAATCGGTTTCTGCAACATCAAGGTATATATTGACGCTTACATAGGCCTGGTGATAATGTTCCCCTTTAAACAAATAATTATTCAGCCTAAGCCCCGTTTCAGCCACACTAAACCAGTTTCCTTTACCATGAATTGATTAACGTGGACCCCGACTTAAACAAGTTGAAAAACTTATTCGGGTGTTACCATTTAGTGGTCAATTGTACGGAATATGTACTGTACTGTGCAATCTACTAATAAAAGTCTCAATCAATCAAAGGTCCCCCTCCTCGGACAAATTTTTACACGGGTAAGTGCGCCGTGTATTTCTTGAATCTCCGGCTCTTAGCCTTGTATGGACTCATTGATCGTTTACAAAACTGAGTTCGGAGAGGAAGTGACGCCAGAAAGACCGCGCCACAGCCGGCTTCATAATAAAGCGGTTTCGTAGCTCGGAGCTAACCACTGAAAACATTCCCGTGTTTCTCCTTCTTCTACATGTACAGACACTTGTGGAAATCACACATGAATACCTTAAGAGAAAGCGATTGCAGCTATTTGGGATACAACACTTCTCAGACGGCAAGAGAACTTTCCAATGTCAGCTGTGATTCTACTCATTGAAAAACGTCGAAGGAGAGACAACAAATGCGAGCTCCCGTGGATGTGATAAAAAAAGGTAGCGTGTGCTTTGTATTACCCGGCCGTCGAGGGAAAACTACGGAAAATATCGAATGCTTTGTCCGCCATGTATGTCGCGGACTCAACGTCTAGGTCCAGAGTATATAAAGTCACCCTCCGCCATCGACCGGTAGCTCGCCATCGACGCAATGAGCACCCCTGCACTAGATGGAGCCCGCGTACCACCACCGGTGTGTGTAAGACAGTTTGACAATCACTAATTTAGGTGAAGGGGAGTTGTTTTTTTAACATCTGCTTGTTGTCATGCTTTCCCAGAGAGGGTGAACCCTGGCTGGAACGCTATTTTTTTGATGGCAAACCTTGGGCGGGCAACATTTTGCGAACACCCTGGGGTCTTAACCTGGAGCTGTGCTGTCTTGGATGAGTTGCTACAAATGTAGCCTGTGGCAGAATGACCCTAGGTTCTGACCCGGAATCGAGGCAGAGCAAAGTAAACATATCCACTCTACTTTATCACTTAGAACTGTTCATAATCAAATGTACAACTCATTCGAGGGGAAATCTGCGCCATTCAAAACTGAGTTGGCCGAATGGTCTTGAAATGGTTGTTCCAAATATCCTGGAGAGTTCATTCTTATTGGGTATTGTCTGGAAATGATACATTTTAGTTGATGCTCCTATAAATGATCGTCTTCAAGTGTTTTAATGGGACCCGCAACGTCTATCCTCTAATCTTGCCCCTATCCTTACCTGCCAGAGGGGTTCTGTCAACAGTCACTATATCAACTTAGGAAAGTGGAATAGGGGGCTGCTTGCTCATCATCCCCCTTCCTCTTGCACTTCTTCCTCCTTCCTTACCAGGCTTTGATGGTTGAGGGTTTGCGGTAGCTTACAGCTGCTCCTAAATTAGAGACTATGAGAGGACACTAGAGCACCCAGGAATGTCTGGATTGTCTCCATTGCCTTTCTCTTGCAGGGGCTTCTGGGCAAAGGGCTGCGGTCTGATCCAAAGTTTCTTTAGACCCATTCCTGCACTCATATTCTATTGTTCTGGAATGTCATTTTTAGAAAATACAGGAGTGTGTACAAGAGGAACTTGGAGAGGCTTGTCCGGGGAGTAAGACCTGCTGCATTATCCCACTTCCTGCATTAGTTGCTGTGGAGACAGTGACCAGGTCACCGGAGGGGTCACAACGGCCAGGGGCCAGGTTGTAAAATTGCTCCGACAATAAAGTCATCCATTCAAGAGAGATTAGCCCTAGAGAGCCTTAGAGGATCCACCCTGGGACAGATAAGATAACATAAAGCCACAGGACAAAGCACACAAGTTGGCTTGAACTCTCCGTGGAGCAAAATCTAATTAGGTGTTACATTTTTTGGGCCCAACTATGTCCGTCTCCAAAGTGCTATCTCCATGTCAGCTTGTTCATCGGTAGTACCGTATTTTCCTCACTATTAGCCGCACCTAAAAACCACAAATTTACTCAAAAGCTGACAGTGCGGCTTATAACCCGGTGCGCTTTATATATGGATTAATATTAAGATTCATTTTCATAAAGTTTCGGTCTCGCAACTACGGTAAACAGCCGCCATCTTTTTTCCCTGTAGAAGAGGAAGTGCTTCTTCTTCTACGCAAGCAACCGCCAAGGTAAGCACCCGCCCCCATAGAACAGGAAGTGCTTCTTCTTCTACTGTAAGCAACCACCCACCCGCGTAGAAGAAGAAGAAGCGCGCGGATATTACGTTTCATTTCCTTTGTGTGTTTACATCTGTAAAGACCACAAAATGGCTCCTACTAAGCGACAGGTTTCCGGTTCATGAAAAGACGCAATCTCTCCATCCGCACACGGATTACTATTTCACAGCAACTGCCTAAAGACTTTCAAGAAAAGCTGGCTACTTTCCGTGCATATTGTAAAAACAAGATAGCTGAAAAAAAGGTCCGGCCAGAGAACATTATCAACATGGACGAGGGTCCACTGACTTTTGATATTCCTGTGAACCGCACTGTGGATACAACGGGAGCACGTACGGTGAATATTCGCACCACAGGGAATGAGAAGTCATCCTTCACTGTGGTTCTAGCTTGCCATGCTAATGGCCAGAAACTTCCACCCATGGTGATATTCAAAAGGAAGACCTTGCCAAAAGAGACCTTTCCAGCCGGCGTCATCATAAAAGCTAACTCGAAGGGATGGATGGATGAAGAAAAGATGAGCGAGTGGTTAAGGTAAGTTTACGCGAAGAGGCCGGGTGGCTTTTTTCACGCAGCTCCGTCCATGTTGATATACGACTCCATGCGCGCCCACATCACGCTGGTTTTTAATATATTATTCAAGTTTGACTGACCTATCTGTTTTTTGACATTCCTTTAGCGCAGTTAGATGCGGCTTATAACACGGGGCGGCTTATAGGTGGACAAAGTTTTGAAATATGCCGTTCATTGAAGGCGCGGCTTATAACCCAGGGCGCCTTATGGTGCGGAAAATACGGTACTCAATGGCAAAAGTGTGGAGCCTCACATGGAAGCTTCCTGATAGCAAGCGCGAGCTTGGATCTTGCGGGCCGTCATGCTGATATTTCCTTCCTTTCACTTGTTATTGTCTGCCTGGTTATGTTTCCCTTCATCTTTTAATAAAAGTGGAATTACCGCAAGCCCTTACTTTCCCCCACCCCCTCGAAGTGACGTGGGTTGGAATGTTTGCCACTATCTGTGCCCCCAAACCGCTACAGCAGAATCAAGTCTATCCTGAGAGCGCTGCTACCTGCTCCAAACATGCACTTGACCTGTGTGACACACTTCTGAGGAGCTAAATATTAATAGCAACACAACTTCACTGAGCTGGTGGCTTGGGAGAATCCAAGTGAGAAGAGATTTGACCACAACTTCGCATTGCAGTGAAGATAGTATCAACGGATAAGCCATCAAAGATGGTTCCGCATGAACGAGGTGTTGCCAATAAACACAGCGGTCAGCGATCCTTCAAGATATCTCCTTTTTAGCCCTGAGGCGCAGTGCTCTTAAGCTATGTCAACCCCCAACACTTCCCTCTTGTCCCACCCTTTCTTATTCCATTACAGCTTCTCTTATCACTCAAGGAGGCCTCTGGGCCGGTCAGGAATGTGGCATGCTCGTTTAAATCAGTGTGCCAGCCTTACAACTTTTAATTGAAAACGTAGGCCCCTTTGACACTACGTCGGCTAAGGTTATCCAGGGTAAATCCCACCTAACCTTATCCTTGTCCACACACTAGAGATGCGCGGATAGGCAATTATTTCATCCGCAACCGCATCAGAAAGTCGTCAACCATCCGCCATCCACCCGATGTAACATTTGATCAGAACCGCACCCGCCCGCCATCCGCCCGTTGTTATATATCTAATATAGACGATGCAAGGCATTAGTGAGGTTATAAAGCTTTTGCCTGTTAAAGAAAGGAGACTGATCCAATGCAGCACAGACATTCGCGTGCCACGCTGTCACGACCCAGACGCACACCAGTGCGCAATCATATGGGAGCCGCGCTGAGCGCACCTCCAAGCGCGTCTCGCTGCCGGCGACGGCCGGGTATGGGCCCGACGCTCCAGCGCCATCCATTTTCAGGGCTAGTTGATTCGGCAGGTGGGTTGTTACACACTCCTTAGCGGGTTCCGACGTCCATGGCCACCGTCCTGCTGTCTATATCAACCAGGGTGAGCCCCACCCCTTTCGTGAGCGCACTGCGTGCGGAGTGACCCCTGTTACGCGCCCCCGGCAACAGGGGTGGCGGGCAGGTAAGCTGCGCGGGCGGAGCGCACGGAGTGACCCCTGTTACGAGCCCCCGGCCACGGGGGTGGCGGGCAGGTAAGCTGCTTACCTGCTGCGCGTGACGCCGGCCGCGGCGAAGGCGGACGAGGCGGGGTGTCGGTGCGGTGGGCGCGGTGGTGACCCTGGACGTGCGTCGGGCCCTTCTCGCGGATCGCCTCAGCTACGGCTCCCGGTGGGGCCCTCTCGGGGGAAGGGGCCTCGGTCCCGGACCCCGGCGAGGCGAGGCGTCCCTTCTCCGCTCCGTAAAAGTGTCCATCTCTTTTTTTTTTTTTCTTCTGTTGTGGCATATGCTGCAGGTGCCTGCTCATTTTTCGTATGTGGGTAACAACATTTAACTATGTATATATATTTCCGAATTGGTTTAACTGCCACCCGCCTGAATCTATTTAAAATCTAATTTTTTTTTATTTCAACCGCCCGACCCGACCCGACCCGACCCGCGGATAAAATCTAATTTTTTAAAATTTCATCTGCCCGATCCGCAAACCGCGCATCTCTACCACACACACACAATGGTCTTTTAAGACCCCCCCCCTGCCGGTGCAACGCGACCTAGTACGCATTTGCGGAAAATGTCATAGCTACCTCCAGTGTTGCTTTGTGTGCAAGTTCTTAAATGTAACTTATTGTCATGTCTGTGTGACCATGTTTTGTATTAGTCATGTTTTGTTTAGTTATTGGACTCTTTAGTTTCTGGCTTTTCACTCCCTTGTCTTGTTTCCATGATTACCCTTTAGTTTCACCTGTTCCACGTTTGGACTCATTGTGCACTCTTGTTTGTCACCATAGCAACCCATTAGTTTTCACCTGTCACGTCACGCCATACTTGCCAACCCTCCCGAATTTTCCGGGAGACTTCCCGAAATTCAGCGCCTCACCCGAAAACCTCCCGGGACAAATATTCTCCCGAAAATCTCCCGATTTTCAGCCATGCGGACCTGAGTGAGGACAGCCTTTTTTCAAGACGGGAGGACAACAGGGTGACAAGAACTAAATCATCCAGACTAGGGATAAATTGTATTATTATGTTTATATTACCTAAAAATAAATATATTTATTAATTAAAAAAATAAAAAAATAAATACATTTTTACTATATTTTGCTAAAAACATCAAAAATATTTGTATTTTTATTTGTATTTTTTCTGACTCCTTATTACATCCAGCCAAGAATTATACATTAAAATAAACATATTTGAAATAATTAATTTTAAATTATCATAATAATTCATTTAAAATGACCATATTTATTTACTAATACAATTGCTTATTTATCAACAACTTTAGCATTTTATTCATTACATTTTGAAGCTCTCAGAAGCCAAGTTATGTTATATTCCTTAAGATTTATTTATTCAAGTTTGAAGTATCAATTATCTAAACACAGTTTTGTTTGCATATTTTCAGGATATATATATATATATATATATATATGAAATACTTGACTTGGTGAATTCTCGCTGTCAATATACAGGTATTCCTCCCCTCTTAACCACGCCCCGCCCCACCCCCGGCCACACCCCCCCCCCACCTCCCAAAATTGGAGGTCTCAAGATTGGCAAGTATGCGTCACGCACCTGTTTCACGTTTTGAGTCACGCACCTGTTTTCGTTAATCATGTCTGTAGTATTTAAGTTCATTGTTTTCAGTTTGTCTTTCTGGCGACATCCAGATTCATTCCCCTGTCACACTCTGTTTACCTCTGCGCACTTCGTAGTCCATGCCAAGTAAGTTTTTGTTTATTAATGCCACAGTTAGTGTTTTTGTTTCATTGTTCACAGTTTCTGCCTATGTGCAAGTTTTGTTTTCAATAGCCTAGTTTTGTACCGCCGCCAATGTGCGCGCTTTTCGTTTGTTCTTTTTTGATATATTAAATAAAACATGTACTTACATTCCCGTCTCGCCCGAGCCAACTTTCCGTTGCCTTCCGGAAAAGCAGACACCCAGGACCAAGTCGTGACACTTATCTGAACAATATCCAGTGTTGTGGTATTTCAATGAACTGGAATCCAGTGTGCTGTGGTGCCCTATTGTAGTGAATCACACCTGAGACATCATAAATTAATCAAAAATTTGTTGGACACAATGTGATAAAGAACATTATACATCAATCAAACAAGAGATCTAGATATCTGGTCAGGACACTCCTCACTCTTTTGCCTTCACCTTCATTGTCCATTCCTTTTTGGTGACTTTATATACTTTGGACCTTGTCAGGAGTTGTAGGTGACGAACCCCAAGATGCAGAGAAGGCGGAAGGCATTGTGCGGGAAAACATGATTTAATGTCCAAAAGTTAAAATAAAGAAAAGACACAAACCAGGAACTAGGAGGACAAACTGGAAACAGAGAACATGGATCCAGCAAACAGGGACTATGAACAAAAAGATAGTAAGCTACAAACAGCTACAGAATATAGCTTACCGCTACCGCATACAGCTACACCGACATCGGCATCGACACGACAGGTAGGGACGACAATAATCCAGCACTGACTGGAGGAGAAGGCAGGTTTAAATAGCAGCTGGCTGATTGACACCAGGTGTGGCCAGGTGCCAATCAGCCACAGCTGAGGGGAAGCAGCACTCAGGGAGACAATCAGGAAATGAAGACAAAATAAAAGCGCTGACAGAAAACTAAGACAAATGCAGAGAAAAAACTAAAACAGTCAAACTGTCAGGGACAAGCCTGACAGTAGCCCCCCTTCCTATAACGGATACCAGACGTTCTAGAACCCCCCCCCCCCCCCCCCAAAAAAGTCCAAAGTCACGGGAGGGTGGAGGGAGGACAAGGAGGTGGGCCACCAGGCCAAGTGTCCCCGCAACCAGCGGGGAAGAGTTAGGTGGCGACGGCGAGTTGAACGCCGCCGCAATTGGCGAGGCGGCTCGTCCGCCGGCGTGGGAGTACCCACCGGAGACGATGGTGGCGCCCTCTGCTGGCCCACCGGAGACGATGATGGTGGCGCCCTCTGCTGCTGGCCCACCGGAGACGAGGATGGTGGCGCCCTCTGCTGCTGGCCCACCGGAGACGAGGATGGTGGCGCCCTCTGCTGCTGGCCCACCGTAGAGGATGGCGCCATCTGTTGCAGACCCACTGGGGTGAGGAGTAGCTGTGCCTCCCCAGCTGCACAGCTACTCATAGCCCCCCCCCTAAAGGGACGGATCCAAGACGTCCCACGAGAATCTAACACAGGACAGGGATGGGTGGGAGGGATCACAAAAAGAGGCAAAGCTTTTTTTGGATTCGGCCATCAACGATAAAGCTTTGTTAAGTCTCTCTGCCAAAGAAATCTCTGCGGGTTTCGTTTTAGGCTGGATTATTCTGTCAGGAGTTGTAGGTGACGAACCCCAAGATGCAGAGAAGGCGGAAGGCATTGTGCGAGAAAACATGATTTAATGTCCAAAAGTTAAAATAAAGAAAAGACACAAACCAGGAACTAGGAGGACAAACTGGAAACAGAGAACAGGGATCCAGCAAACAGGGACTATGAACAAAAAGATAGTAAGCTACAAACAGCTACAGAATATAGCTTACCGCTACCGCATACAGCTACACCGACATCGGCATCGACACGACAGGTAGGGATGACAATAATCCAGCACTGACTGGAGGAGAAGGCAGGTTTAAATAGCAGCTGGCTGACAGACCTAGACGTCAAGTCTGCAACATACATGGCGGACAATAACTGATACAGTCCGCTTTGCCAGTCCAAATGTGTTTGATGTTTTCCGTAGTCTTCCCTCGACACGCTACTTTTTTGTCGTCTCTTCTTCGACAAATGGATAAAGTTTTTCGGTAAGTACAATCACAGCTGACCCTGACATTGGAAAGTTCTCTTGCCGTCTGAGAAGTGTTGTATCCCAAATAGCTGCAATCACTTTCTCTTAAGGTATTCATGTGTGATTTCCACAAGCGTCTGTACATGGAGAAGAAGGAGCAACACGGGCATGCCCGGATGACTCGTCTCCATCTTTCCAGTGGTTAGCTCCGGTTGTTATGAAGTTGGCTCTGGCTCATTCTTTCTGACTTCACTTCCTCTCCGAATTCGGTTTGTAAACGATCAATGAGTCCATACTAAGCTAAGAGCCGGAGATTCAAGAAATACACGACTCACTTACCCGTGTAAAAAATGATCCAAGGAGGGGAATCTTAAACGATGGTTTAGTGTGGCTGAAACACGGCTTAGGCTAAATATTTATTTGTTTAATGGGCTTAGTGTAGACATGGCCTTATTCTCTTTCCCTGTGCTGGCCTCTGAGCAGTATCTGCTTTTTGTTTTTAAAAAGGAACATTATCACAATTTCAGAATGGTTAAAACCATTAAAAATCAGTTCTCAGTGGCTTATTTTATTTTTCAAAGTTTTTTTCAAAATTTTATCCATCCCTAAAGAAAGCTTCAAAGTGCCTGATTTTAACCATCGTTATAAACACCCGTCCATTTTCCTGTGACGTCACATAGTGATGCCGACACAAACAAACATGGCGGAAAGAACAGCAAGCTATAGCGACATTAGCTCGGATTCGGACTCGGATTTCAGCGGCTTAAGCGATTCGACAGATTACGCTTGTATTGAAACGGATGGTTGTAGTGTGGAGGCAGGTATCGAAAACGAAATCGAAGAAGAAACTGAAGCTATTGAGCCATATCGGTTTGAACCGTATGCGAGCGAAACCGACGAAAACGACACGAGAGAAAGCGAGGACGAATTCGGCGATCGCCTTCTAACCAACGATTGGTATGTGTTTGTTTGGCATTAAAGGAAACTAACAACTATGAACTAGGTTTAAAGCATATGAAATACATTTGGCAACAACATGCACTTTGAGAGTGCATACAGCCCAATTTTCATCAATTAATATATTCTGTAGACATACCCTCATCCGCGCTCTTTTCCTGAAAGCTGATCTGTCCAGTTTAAGGGACGGTGTGAGCCAAGACATCCAGGGGGTTTAGCTCGCTCGTCTGCGGGGAAAAACTGCCGCCATTGCTTGCCGTGCTACCGAGGTCCTTTGTCCCTGAATTGCTCACACAATCCGGCAGATTCAATGGGGGTCTGGCGGCAGATTTCTTTGACTTTATGGTTGGAAATGCATCTGCTTTGAGTGTCGCAGGATATCCACACATTCTTGCCATCTCTGTCGTAGCATAGCTTTCGTCGGTAAAGTGTGCGGAACAAACGTCCAATTTCTTGCCACTTTCGCATCTTTGGGCCACTGGTGCAACTTGAATCCCGTCCCTGTTCGTGTTGTTACACCCTCCGACAACACACCGACGAGGCATGATGTCTCCAAGGTACGGAAAACAGTCGAAAAAAACGGAAAAATTGAAGAAGAAACTGAAGCTATTGAGCCATATCGGTTTGAACCGTATGCAAGCGAAACCGACGAAAACGACACGACAACCAGCGACACGGGAGAAAGCGAGGACGAATTCGGCGATCGCGTTCTAACCAACGATTGGTATGTGTTTGTTTGGCATTAAAGGAAACTAACAACTATGAACTAGGTTTACAGCATATGAAATACATTTGGCAACAACATGCACTTTGAGAGTGCAGACAGCCCAATTTTCATCAATTAATATATTCTGTAGACATACCCTCATCCGCGCTCTTTTCCTGAAAGCTGATCCGTCCAGTTTTGGAGTTGATGTCAGCAGACAAGGGAATCTAGGGTCGATAGGGGGTTTAGCTCGCTCGTCTGCGGGAACAAACTGCCGCCATTGCTTGCCGTGCTACCGAGGTCCTTTGTCCCTGAATTGCTCACACAATCCGGCAGATTCAATGGGGGTCTGGCGGCAGATTTCTTTGACTTTATGGTTGGAAATGCATCTGCTTTGAGGATATCCACACATTCTTGCCATCTCTGTCGTAGCATAGCTTTCGTCGGTAAAGGGTGCGGAACAAATGTCCAATTTCTTGCCACTTTCGCATCTTTGGGCCACTGGTGCAACTTGAATCCGTCCCTGTTCGTGTTGTTACACCCTCCGACAACACACCGACGAGGCATGATGTCTCCAAGGTACGGAAAACAGTCGAAAAAAACGGAAAAATTGAAGAAGAAACTGAAGCTATTGAGCCATATCGGTTTGAACCGTATGCAAGCGAAACCGACGAAAACGACACGACAACCAGCGACACGGGAGAAAGCGAGGACGAATTCGGCGATCGCGTTCTAACCAACGATTGGTATGTGTTTGTTTGGCATTAAAGGAAACTAACAACTATGAACTAGGTTTACAGCATATGAAATACATTTGGCAACAACATGCACTTTGAGAGTGCAGACAGCCCAATTTTCATCAATTAATATATTCTGTAGACATACCCTCATCCGCGCTCTTTTCCTGAAAGCTGATCTGTCCAGTTTAAGGGACGGTGTGAGCCAAGACATCCAGGGGGTTTAGCTTGCTCGTCTGCGGGGAAAAAACTGCCGCCATTGCTTGCCGTGCTACCGAGGTCCTTTGTCCCTGAATTGTTCACAATCCGGCAGATTCAATGGGGGTCTGGCGGCAGATTTCTTTGACTTTATGGTTGGAAATGCATCTGCTTTGAGGATATCCACACATTCTTGCCATCTCTGTCGTAGCATAGCTTTCGTCGGTAAAGTGTGCGGAACAAACGTCCAATTTCTTGCCACTTTCGCATCTTTGGGCCACTGGTGCAACTTGAATCCCGTCCCTGTTCGTGTTGTTACACCCTCCGACAACACACCGACGAGGCATGATGTCTCCAAGGTACAGAAAACAGTCGAAAAAAACTGAAAAATTGAAGAAGAAACTGAAGCTATTGAGCCATATCGGTTTGAACCGTATGCAAGCGAAACCGACGAAAACGACACGACAACCAGCGACACGGGAGAAAGCGAGGACGAATTCGGCGATCGCGTTCTAACCAACGATTGGTATGTGTTTGTTTGGCATTAAAGGAAACTAACAACTATGAACTAGGTTTAAAGCATATGAAATACATTTGGCAACAACATGCACTTTGAGAGTGCAGACAGCCCAATTTTCATCAATTAATATATTCTGTAGACATACCCTCATCCGCGCTCTTTTCCTGAAAGCTGATCCGTCCAGTTTTGGAGTTGATGTCAGCAGGCCAGGGAATCTAGGGTCGATAGGGGGTTTAGCTCGCTCGTCTGCGGGAACAAACTGCCGCCATTGCTTGCCGTGCTACCGAGGTCCTTTGTCCCTGAATTGCTCACACACTCCGGCAGATTCAATGGGGGTCTGGCGGCAGATTTCTTTGACTTTATGGTTGGAAATGCATCTGCTTTGAGTGTCGCAGGATATCCACACATTCTTGCCATCTCTGTCGTAGCATAGCATAACAAACGTCCAATTTCTTGCCACTTTTGCATCTTTGGGCCACTGGTGCAACTTGAATCCCGTCCCTGTTCGTGTTGTTACACCCTCCGACAACACACCGACGAGGCATGATGTCTCCAAGGTACGGAAAACAGTTGAAAAAAAACGGAAAATAACAGAGCTGATTTGACTCGGTGTTTGAGAAAATGGCGGATTGCTTCCCGATGTGACGTCACGTTCCGAGAGCGAATATTAGAAAGGCGTTTAATTCGCCAAAATTCACCCATTTAGAGTTCGGAAATCGGTTAAAAAAATATATGGTCTTTTTTCTGCAACATCAAGGTATATATTGACGCTTACATAGGTCTGGTGATAATGTTCCCCTTTAAATGAAGACCCCGCAGCTGCTGTGACGTGTTAACTCCTGATAAGATGTCTTACGGCTCTACTCTTGACTTCCGCAGCCCGTCCACTATAATGAAGTAGGGATTAGACTCACACGTGTAATCTCATACTGCTTCAATGGGCTCGGACAAAAAAACAGCAGGATGCCACGATGGAGCCTCTTTCCTACGTCAGGCTGATGTAGAAAAGACAGATGTTGAATCGTACTAGGGTTGTACGGTATACCGGTACTAGTATAGTATCGCGGTACTAATGAATCAAAAATGGTCCTATACTCCGTTTGAAAAGTACCGGGGTTTTTTTTTTTACGGGCACGACGGCGCGTCGTCGAGCAGTGGAGCATGTTCGGCAGCGCAAAATCACGGAGTACTTACAAGCAGACACGGTGTGAGTCACGACCATTCCGGACAAAGCGTGCAGGTAAGAACATGATTTAATTCTCAAAAATCAAAGTAGTACAACAAAACGGAACACAAGGCGAAGGCACGACGTGCTGATCGAACCTGGGGCTAAAGCAAACACTTAGCATAGACTATGGCAAGGAAAACTTACCAGCTGTGGCATGAACAAACAATGACGCCAGACTGAGCGTGGCGAGCAAAGTGAATAAATAGCTCTCTGATTAGTGGTTGACAGCAGGTGAGCGTGGGACCACTAACCAGAGGTGAACCCAATTAATCCCCATGGTGACCAAAATAAACCCAGGAGTGCACACAACAGGAACTAAGGGAGTCCAAAACTAACAGAACATAACTAACCAAAACATTGATCCGGACAGTGTGTAGACAGAAAAGGGAGAACGGACGCATTTTGGCTTAAAAAGTAAAGATAAAGGTGAAGTTATAACACTGAAGAGGTGCTTTAAGACATGACTAGCGAGTTAGCGGCTAACGTCCATCCGCAGTGTTTTAGCTATTATTAAAATCACGAATCTTCGCCTCCCTGGCGACAAATAAAGTATGTTTTTTACAAGTATCATCCCTGCTTGTCCTTTATAATGTGTACAAAATAATAGGTGTATAAATGACACAATATGTTACTGCATACGACTAATTAGGAGTCTTTGTTTGTTTACTTACTACTAAAAGACAAGTTGTCTAGTATGTTCACTATTTTATTTAAGGACTAAATTACAATAATAAACATATGTTTCATGTACCCTAAGATTTTTTGTTAAAATAAATAGGGATGTCCGATAATATCGGACTGCCGATATTATCGGCCGATAAATGCTTTAAAATGTAATATCGGAAATCATCGGTATCAAAAAGTAAAATGTATGACTTTTTAAAACGCCGCTGTGTACACGGAAGTAGGGAGAAGTACAGAGCGCCAATAAACCTTAAAGGCACTGCCTTTGCGTGCCGGCCCAGTCACATAATATCTACGGCTTTTCACACACACACAAGTGAATGCTACTCATATTTGGTCAACAGCCATACAGGTCTCACTGAGGGTGGCCGGATAAACAACTTTAACACTGTTACAAATATGCGCCACACTGTGAACCCACACCAAACAAGAATGACAAACACATTTCGGGAGAACATCCGCACCGTAACACAACAGAACAAATACCCAGAAACCCTTGCAGCACTAACTCTTTCGGGATGCTACAATATACACACCCCGCTACCCACCTGAACCTCCTCATGCTCTCTCAGGGAGAGCATGTCCCAAATTCCAAGCTGCTGTTTTGAGGCATGTTAAAAAAAAATAATGCACTTCAATAATAAATATGGCAGTGCCATGTTGGCATTTCTTTTCCATAACTTGAGTTGATTTATTTTGAAAAACCTTGTTACATTGTTTTAATGCAGTGGTTCTTAACCTTGTTGGAGGTACCAAACCCCACCAGTTTCATACGCGCATTCACCGAACCCGAACATCATAAAATGATGTTAATATATTAAATAAATACTAATAAAGATATATTTCACAAACAGAAAGTTACAGGATTGTACACATGATCCCATGTTTACATCTCATTGTGCAACATGTGAATGTTTTAGTGGGAACTAAATGCGATATCTGAAAGGGGTACACATTATTTCCAAAGTAGGACCCCCCCCCCCACCCAACATATAATACTAGTACACAGCTCATGAAAAACAACATGTTATAGTCATTGTAAGTGGGCCTAAACACTTATATTAGAAAATAATCTCATAGTAATGACTGCTGTCATTTGATTACAATAATAAAACATTGAACTTGTTATTTAGTCAGGTTTGGGACAGGTGTGCTGCAGGTCTGACGTCGCTCGCATGTGCTCCACTGAATGCTCAAGGAGTTTTTGCGTTTCCTCACGCATATGGAAAATTAGAGGGAACATCCATAATACTCCGACAGGGAGAAGTTTTTATTTATAGTATATACATAGTGATGCCAACACAAACAAACATGGCGCATAGAACAGCAAGTTTATAGCGACACTAGCTCGGATTCAGACTCGGATTTCAGCGGCTTATTCCAGTGTTTTTCAACCACTGTGCCGCGGCACACTAGTGTGCCGTGAGATACAGTCTGGTGTGCCGTGAGAGATGATCTAATTTCACCTATTTGGGTAAAAAATATTTTATGCAAACCAGTAATTATAATCCGCAAATAATGTGCCGTTGTTGAGTGTCTGTACTGTCTGGAGATCGGCAGAGTAACCGTGTAATACTCTTCCATATCAGTAGGTGGCAGCTGGTAGCTAATTGCTTTGTAGATGTCGGAAACAGCGGGAGGCAGTGTGAAGGTAAAAAGGTGTCTAATGCTTAAACCAAAAATAAACAAAAGGCGAGTGCCGCTAAGTAAAGGCATTGAAGCGTACGGAAAACAGTCGAAAAAACGGAAAATAACAGAGCTGATTTGACTCGGTGTTTGAGAAAATGGCGGATTGCTTGCTCTCCCCGGATGACAGAGCTTCTCACCCTATTTCTAAGGGAGAGCCCCGCCACCCGGCGGAGGAAACTCATTTCGGCCGCTTGTACCCGTGATCTTGTCCTTTCGGTCATAACCCAAAGCTCATGACCATAGGTGAGGATGGGAACGTAGATCGACCAGTAAATTGAGAGCTTTGCCTTCCGGCTCAGCTCCTTCTTCACCACAACTGATCGAAACAGCGTCCGCATTACTGAAGATGCCGCACCGATCCGCCTGTCGATCTCATGATCCACTCTTCCCTCACTCGTGAACAAGACTCCGAGGTACTTGAACTCCTCCACTTGGGGCAGGGTCTCCTCCCCAACCCGAAGATGGCATTCCGCCCTTTTCCGGGCGAGAACCATGGACTCGGACTTGGAGGTGCTGATTCTCATCCCAGTCGCTTCACACTCGGCTGCGAACCGATCCAGCGAGAGCTGAAGATCCTGGCCAGATGAAGCCATCAGGACCACATCATCTGCAAAAAGCAGAGACCTAATCCTGCAGCCACCAAAATGGATCCCCTCAACGCCTTGACTGCGCCTAGAAATTCTGTCCATAAAAGTTATGAACAGAATCGGTGACAAAGGGCAGCCTTGGCGGAGTCCAACCCTCACTGGAAACGTGTCCGACTTACTGCCGGCAATGCGGACCAAGCTCTGACACTGATCATACAGGGAGCGGACCGCCAAAATCAGACAGTCCGATACCCCATACTCTCTGAGCACTCCCCACAGGACTTCCCGAGGGACACGGTCGAATGCCTTCTCCAAGTCCACAAAGCACATGTAGACTGGTTGGGCAAACTCCCATGCACCCTCAAGGACCCCGCCGAGAGTATAGAGCTGGTCCACAGTTCCACGACCAGGACGAAAACCACACTGTTCCTCCTGAATCCGAGGTTCGACTATCCGGCGTAGCCTCCTCTCCAGTACACCTGAATACACCTTACCGGGAAGGCTGAGGAGTGTGATCCCACGATAGTTAGAACACACCCTCCGGTTCCCCTTCTTAAAGAGAGGAACCACCACCCCGGTCTGCCAATCTAGAGGTACCGCCCCCGATGTCCACGCGATGCTGCAGAGTCTTGTCAACCAAGACAGCCCCACAGCATCCAGAGCCTTAAGGAACTCCGGGCGCATCTCATCCTTGCCACTGAGGAGCTTTTTAACTACCTCAGCAACCTCAGCCCCAGAAATAGAAGAGCCCACCACAGATTCCCCAGGAACTGCTTCCTCATAGGAAGACGTGTTGGTGGGATTGAGGAGGTCTTGTCTTGATATCGGAATCGGTAATTATGAGTTGGACAATATCGGAATATCGGCAAAAAAGCCATTATCGGACATCTCTAGTTGTCAATATTCAGTGTTTTATGGGTTATAGATAATATTTTAAATCCCACATTCTTTATTTTCATGTACATTCTGGGTGTTTTTTTAAGGTGGTCTGTCATAACGTTTTTAGCATTCAATCAGACATTATTGTGAGGTTTTGTATTAGTGTGTTTTTCTCTAAATTTGGCCCCCTGAGTCAATATAATTGCCCAGGCCTGATTTAACCCAATGTGCAAGCAATGGTAGGCGGGGGGGAGGGGGAGGGTATGCTTCAGTAATAATTACACCTTAGTGGTGTGCTTGCATTGTGACTACCTGCCAGTTGTTTTGATTGCACACTAGCCAGGTTTAGTGTGGGGTTTTTTTTCTTCTTTCTTCTCCTTCAGCCTTTTCTTAATGACGGCTCAGATGGGCTGTGCTGGGACACGTAAAGGTGCGTAAAAAAAAAAGGTGAGGGCGGTGTGGGCGCAGCCTGGCTCACCTCACTCTTGGAAGTGTGGGAACTACAAGGCTGCCAGCAGTGCATGAGTAACAAGGACCCCGAGGGACTGTGTTGTAATCTCCACTCACGCCTCTCCTTACTGGAACACACACACACACACACACACACACACTCAAGACCAAGCACACTCATGCTTTTATGTCAATCAGCATGCATTTGAGAAGAGAAAAAAAAAGGAAATCTGGTGGAAGTGTTTTTAGTATTGTAACTGCAGTCACAGTTGAGGAATTGCACACTGCAAAAAGTCAGTGTTCAAAAACAAGAAAAAAAAATACAAAAATTTGGGGTATTTTATTTGAACTAAGCAAAATGATCTGCCAATAGAAGAAGAAAATTCGGCTTGTCAAGACTTTTCAAAACAAGTAAAATTAGCTAACCTCAATGAATCCAAAAATACCTTAAAATAAGTATATTCTCACAAATAACAAGTGCACTTTTTTTGGTAGAAAAAAAAAGGGACCTTTTTGCTCAATACGTTGAAAAATAGTCTTAAATGGTACCTCAAAGATGGCGCGGCATACCAGTATTGAACGGAGTCGTGACGTCGGTGAAAAACAATAAATATATTCTGTAGACATACCCTCATCCGCTCTCAAACAAGTTGAAAAATGTATTCGGGTGTTACCATTTAGTGGTCAATTGTACGGAATATGTACTTCACTGTGCAACCTACTAATAAAAGTCTCAATCAATCAATCAATTAAATGGGTTAGGGTTAGGGTTAGGGTTAGTTGTGGCGCTGCCATTATCTTGACATAATGATATGCGCTTTCATGCTTGAAGTAAGAAATGATTACTTTAAAAAAGTAGTTTTATACTTGTGAGTGTTGATGACACAGCTTTGCAACAGTTGATATTCTAGTTTCAAGCATGTTTTACTCAATATAGGTCATCAAATCTCAGCTATAATATCTTACTGAGATCTGGTCAGGGTGGGGCGGGGGCGTGGTTGGGGCCGTGGCTAAAAGGGGAGGAGTATATTTACAGCTAGAATTCACCAAGTCAAGTATTTCAAATATAAATATATATATATATATATATATATATATATATATATATATATATATATATATATATATATATATATATATATATATATATATATAAAATAAATACTTGACGTTCAGTGAATTCTAGCTATATATATATATATATATATATATATATATATATATATATATATATATATATATATATATTTTTTTTTTTTTATTTTTTTTTTTTTTTATACATATATATATATATATATATATATATTTTATTATATATTTATATATAAAATAAATACTTGAATTTCAGTGTTCATTTATTTACACATATACACACACATAACGCTCATCTACTCATTGTTGAGTTAAGGGTTGAATTGTCCATCCTTGTTCTATTCTCTGTCACTATTTTTCGAACCATGCTGAACACCCTCTCTGATGATGCATTGCTGTGTGGCACGCACAAAAGTGCTTTCATCAAATGCACTAGATGGCAGTATTGTCCTGTTTAAGAGTGTCACAACATTGCTGTTTACGGCAGACGAACTGCTGTACGGTAGAGGAAAACGTGACCGCTGTTGTTGTGTGTTGTTGCCGCGCTGGGAGGACGTTAATGAAACTGCCTAACAATAAACCCACATAAGAAACCAAGAACTCGCCCTCCATCATTCTAGAGTTATAACGTGATTGGGCAGGTACGCTGTTTATATGGTTGGTTAGCGGACTCAGGTCCTCATGGACCTGAGTCCGCCTGAATTTCGGGAGAAAATTTGTCCCGGGAGGTTTTCGGGAGAGGCGCTGAATTTCGGGAGTCTCCCGGAAAATCCGGGAGGGTTGGCAAGTATGTCTGTAGGAAAAATAGGGAAAAGCTGCTAAAAACCTAAGCATAATTGATTACTTTTTAAAAGTGATTTCCCAACACTGGTGATAAGTATATAATGAGAAATGTCCCTCAATAAGGGGGTGGAGGGGCTCAAAATAAAATTCTGCTTCGGGCCCTAGTTTGGTTCTAGTGGCCATGGGTCAAACTGTATGCAGGGTTCGTGCACCTTTTCCATAGCCAAATTCAAGCACTTTTTAAGGACTTTCAAGATAAATTTTAAAGTTTTTCCAGTACCCTTGAAAAGATCGAACAGCACGGATTGATTCACACTGTATTTGTGCTTGTAAACTGTATAACGTGACATAAATACCCTCAAAATGTCAATTTCAATCATTTATTAACACAACTGTTCCACATTAATATAAGGATTGGAGATGTCCGATAATATCGGCCTGCCGATAAATGCTTAAAATGTAATATCGGCAATTACTGGCGACGCTTGATGACCTCATCAAACCGCCGCGAGCGCAGCATAACAACAACAAGAGTGTGTTGTTGCCGGTGCTGTAGCCGTGGCAAACAAGTGGGCTCGGTGACTGACTAACGACACCATGTCTATGGTTTGGGATTATTTTAAAGTGTGTCTGACGGATAAAAAACTGGCAATTTGCAATGACTGCAAAAAGTTGGTTACGCGAGGAGGAACCAAGACGTCGTCCTTTAATACGAGCAATTTGAT
>NC_084571.2:36562500-36567500 GCF_033978685.3 Nerophis lumbriciformis | reverse complement strand
GTCCTGGGGGGCGGGTCCCTGCCTTGTCTGCCCTCCTCTGAAACGGGGTGATTGATGGCGCGGGGTTGACACCGCGCTTCCCCAACAATTGACTCAGAAGGGACGGGGATGAACGGGGCGCTCGGGGGACCCCTCCGTGTCTTTCTCCTGCCGTTTTCAGAGGCAAATGTGGGATCAGTTGCAGTTATAATTCAGTCATTTTTCTCAATATGGCTTTTATTTGACGTTTAGAGCGGAGCATATGCCGCCTGGAGCACCCTTCAAAGCCGTCACTGCAATCAGTGCACACGTTAATTGGGGTTTTCTGCTGCTACATATCACATCACATGCATCTTTTTGTTTCATATCCTAGACAGGACCCTGACTTTTGTTAAGCTAAGCCCTCCCGTTGTATCAAGCAACCCAGGCAACAAACAGGAAGTGGTTGCTCGGTCATGGGAGTAGAGTTGTTCGGTATACCGGTACTAATAAAGTACCGTGATACTAATGTGCCAATTAGTATTACCACCTTTGCTTCAAACTTAGGTAAACATTTAAATAAGGAGTTTAAAAGAGTTTAAAAAGTGACAGGTAATAATGTAGTTGTTACACATGTCCTGCTGTTCGGCTCCGGTGCAGACCGTAGTCGAGGAGCACAGGGGAAATGTTCCCGCCAGTTCACTTTACCCCGCAGTGGGTGTCAAGTTAGGACCGCCCATCTAACTTCAACTAATGCAAGTGAAATGACTATATTTGGTAACAAATTGCTACAATTTGTGTTTTATCTTTAACAAAAGTGTGTTTTACCTGCTACATGGCGTATATGTGTACATGTATCCATAGTTTTGTTTTTAGTAATTACTAATAATTGTATTTTTCTTAAAGCACAGACCAGGATTGGCAACCAGAAATCATTAATAATTTAATATAATGTAAATAAAGCATTTTTATTATATTGTACTATAATCCTTGATTATGGCAGACTACTACCGTGATACTAATGTGGCGATTAGTATTACCACCTTTGCTTCAAACTTAGGTAAACATTTAAATACTAAGCATTCAGATCTGCACAATGAGTTTAAAAAGTGACAGGTAATAATGTAGTTATAACACCTGTCCTGCTGTTCGGCTACGGTGCAGACCGTAGTCGAGGAGCACAGGGGAGATGTTCTTGCAGTTCACTTTACCCCGCAATGGGTGTGCTAAGATCCGCTTTCCGGTCAGAATTTGAGGCCGCCAATTTGTGACAATCTTGTTGCTTTATTTTGCAAGACACAACCGGACCTGTTCATCACTCTACTGCGCAGTACATGCACTACCTCTCTCTCTCTCTGTACTCGCCCACTCACTCACTGACGTCACTCAGACAACACGTTGCCATTCTCACAAACACGCATACTGTACGCTACTCTCATAAGTAAACAGCTCCTCTATTGTGCACATGTAGATACACAACATGTAGCTACATAACATGTAGCTACATAACATGTAGATACATAACATGTAGATACATAGACGCGCACACAGCTGCTTGGCTTGATGCCAAATAGCGGAGTTAAGACCGCCCATCTAACGTCAACTAATGCAAGTAAAATGACTATATTTTGTAACAAATTGCTACAATTTGTGTTTTATCTTTAACAAAAGTGTGTTTTACCTGTGACATCTCTTATCTGGGTACATTTATACAGTTATACATAATTGTATTTTTCTTAAAGCACAGACCAGGATTGGCAACCAGAAATCATGAATAATTTAATATAATGTAAATAAAGCATTTTTATTATATTCTACCATAATCCTCGATTATGGCAGACTACTACCATGATACTAATGTGGCGATTAGTATTACCACCTTTGCTTCAAACTTAAACATTTAAATAATAAGCATTCAGATCTGCACAAGGAGTTTAAAAAGTGACAGGTAATAATGTAGTTGTTACACCTGTCCTGCTGTTTGGCTCCGGTGCAGACTGAAGTAGAGGAGCACTGGGGAGATGTTTGCTTCAGTTCACTTTACCCTGCAACTAATGCGGGTAAAATGACTACAATTTGTGTTTTTTCTTCAACAAACGTGTGTTTTACCTGCGACATGTCTTATCTGGGTACACTTATACATAGTTTTGTTTTTAGTACTTACTAATAATTGTATTTTTCTTAAAGCACATACCAGGATTGTCAACCAGAAATCATGAATAATTTAATACAATGTAAATAAAGCGTTTTTATTATATTCTACCATAATCCTTGATTATGGCAGACTACTACCGTGATACTAATGTGGCGATTAGTATTACCACCTTTGCTTCAAACTTAGGTAAACATTTAAATAATAAGCATTCAGATCTGCACAAGGAGTTTAAAAAGTGACAGGTAATAATGTAGTTGTTACACCTGTCCTGCTGTTTGGCTCCGCTGCAGACCGAAGTAGAGGAGCACAGGGGAGATGTTCGCTGCAGTTCACTTTACCCTGCAACTAATGCAGCGTTTCTCAAAGTGTGGGGCGCGCCCCACTGGTGGGGAATAGAGACATGACAGGTGGGGCGCGAGGAACGGGAGGGAATTTCACTTAAAAAAAAATTTTTTTAGATTTTTTTTTTTTTACTATGCTTTCATTTTCTATACACACTGTAAATCACTTTGTGATTCTGTCTGTGAAATCCGCTATATAAATAAATGTAAATTACTTATTTTTCCTGTAGGCTTTAAATTTCTAGGTAGGAGCAAAAGTTTGACAGACATAGCAACAGTAACTAATGGGGGCGGGGCTAAGCGGAACAAACTTGACGAGACAAGCGCAGCAAAATGAAAAGCTGTCCCACTGTCAAACGACACAGTTGCGAGACGTATATGCGACATTGCAAGTGATCTTGAGGAACAACTCGGAGACAAATGAAAAGAAAGTCGTTTTGCTTTACAAGTGGACGAAGCTACTGACAGCAATAAAGACTGCCTGTTCATCGCATACGTCCGCTTTGTGAATGGCGAGTCACTGTGCGAGGATTTTCTGTTTTGCAAATACATCAAAAATAGAGCCTCTGCTGATGAGCTGCTCAAGATAATGGACAGTTTCCTCAAAGAACACGACCTTAAATGGGAAAACTGTGTGGGCTTTTGCTCTGATGGCGCACAGACCATGGCAGGGTCAAGAAACAAGCTGCAGGCTCTAATAAAGAGGGTTGCGCCAAATGCACATTGGACACACTGTGTCATTCACCGGGAAGCACTCGCGTCAAGGCAGCTCAGCCCCGAACTCAATGAGGTTTTAACAGATGTGAGCGCGGTAAATTTGATCAAAACCCGACCACTGAAAGCGCGACTATTCTCTGCACTGTGTGAGGAAATGGGAGCTGATCATACAGCCGTGCTGTTTCACCATACTTGCCAACCTTGAGACCTCCGATTTCGGGAGGTGGGGGTGGGGAGCGTGGTTGGGGGTGGGGGCGTGGTTAAGAGGGGAGGAGTATATTTACAGCTAGAATTCACCAAGTCAAGTATTTCATATATATATATATATATATATATATATATATATATATATATATATATATATATATATATATATATATATATATATATAAGAAATACTTGACTTTCAGTGAATTCTAGCTATATATATATATATATATATATATATATATATATATATATATATATATATATATATATATAAGAAATACTTGACTTTCAGTGAATTCTAGCTGTATATATGTATATATATATATATATATATATATATATATATATATATATATATATATATATATACACACATATATATATATATATATATATATATATATATATATATATATATATATATATATATATATATATATATATATATATATATATATATAAATAAGAGAAATACTTGAATTTCAATGTTCATTTATTTACACATATACACACACATAACACTCATCTACTCATTGTTGAGTTAAGGGTTGAATTGTCCATCCTTGTTCTATTCTCTGTCATTATTTTTCTAACCATGCTGAACACCCTCTCTGATGATGCATTCTGCTTCGTCTCCTTGTTGTGTGCGCAGTTGTGCACTGCACTCTCTAAAAGCCCTAGATGTTAATGTCACATATGCATGTACATTAGATGGCAGTATTGCCCTGTTTAAGAGTGTCACAACATTGCTGTTTACGGCAGACGAACTGCTTTACGGTAGACGAAAACGTGACTGCTGTTGTTGTGTGTTGTTTCCGTGCTGGGAGGACGTTAATGAAACTGTCTAACAATAAACCCACATAAGAAACCAAGAACTCGCCCTCGATCATTCTACAGTTATAACGTGATTGGGCAGGCACGCTGTTTATATTGTGGGAAAGCGGACATGAAAACATGCTGTCGACACGTCACTCAGGTACGCCTGAATTTCGGGAGATTTTCGGGAGAAAATCTGTCCCGGGAGGTTTTCGGGAGAAGCGCTGAATTTCGGGAGTCTCCCGGAAAATCCGGGAGGGTTGGCAAGTATGTGTTTCACAGTGAAGCAAGGTGGCTCTCCCGGGGCAAAGTGCTGTCACTTGCCCTGTCTTGCCAAATGCATAGCTCCTCCTTTTTTTTTGCAAAGATTGCAAAGTGGCACTTTTATTTTATTTATTTTGAACTTGATGCAAGTTATTTGATTTATTATTGAACTTGATGCAAGTTATAACACTTTTATTTGATTTATTATTGAACTTGATGCAAGTTATAACACTTTTATTTGATTTATTATTGAACTTGATGCAAGTTATAACACTTTTATTTGATTTATTATTGAACTTGATGCAAGTTATAACACTTTTGTTTCATTTATCATTGAACTTGATGCAAGTTATTTTATTTATTATTGAACTTGATGCAAGTTATACCAGGCAGCACGGTGGAAGAGGGGTTAGTGCATCTGCCTCACAATACGAAGGTCTTGAGTAGTCTTGGGTTCAATCCTGGGCTCGGGATCTTTCTGTGTGGAGTTTTCATGTCCTCCCCGTGACTGCGTGGGTTCCCTCCGGGTACTCCGGCTT
>NC_084571.2:36550000-36557500 GCF_033978685.3 Nerophis lumbriciformis | reverse complement strand
TATTTTATTGGCAACATTTTTAAGTTTTCTTATAAAATTGTGACTTTTGCTGAGTAAAATTACGACCCTTTTCATAAAATTGCCAAAATTTTAGGCTTTTCGTGTAAAATTGCGACTGTTATCGAGTAAAATTCCAACTTTTATTATAATATTGCACAAATGTTAAATTTTTCTTGCAAAATTATGACTTGCGTTGAGTAAAATGATGACTTTTATTATAAAACTGCCAAAATTCTAAGTTTTTCTTGTGAAATTGTGACCTTTTTCTTGTGAAATTCCAACTCATTTTTCATAACGAGCTTTTTGTATTTGCATAGTATGTATATATTATTAATGTTGTAAATACACATCTTTATATATCTAGAAAGGGTGGTCCTAAAGAGGGAGGCATTTTTCGGAGGTCTCAAGAAGGCAACAAATACAAGAATGTGTGTGTTCTTGTATTGTATTGTTCTTGAGACATCAACAAGGAAAAGTAGCTTCCATATGAGGAGGTGTGAACAAGTGATGATATAAATCATGGTCCCAATAACATTGCATCTAATAGACAATGTCTCATTTGCACCCCTGGTGGTGAAATCTTATCAAAATGAGGGTGGTCCCAAAAAAGAGAGATTTTTCAAATGGACTGTGTGTCGCTTTTAAAAGTGCTCCCCCTCTGGTCAACATATGAAATAACAAGTGTGTGTAAGAAATTGAAATGTGCCCCTTTTGGCGAAAATTAATTACAAAAAATAAATAAATATGAATAGAGAGACATACTGTAATAACTTGAAGTAAATAATGACAATTAAAAACCAATTACAAACAAAAAATAAAATAAAAATTTGTAATGAACTAAAAGCAGTCTTTTTCTCACAATGTGTCAACTTTTTTCTTAAAAAATTGGGAACAATTTCTCATATTCTTTCTGTTTCTGTAACATTGCAACATTTTCTCGTAAAATTATTACTTTTATATGTAAAATCATTACTTTTTATTCAAAACTTGTGACTTTTATCACAATATCGCCAATGTTTTTGTTGTTCTTTTTGAGTAAGATTATAACTTTTTTCATTATTTTGCCAAGTAGAATTCAGATTATTATTTTATTGGCAACACTTTTAGGTTTTCTTATAAAGTTGTGACTTTTGCTGAGTAAAATTACGACCCTTTTCATAAAATTGCCAAAATTTTAGGCTTTTCGTGTATAATTGCGACTGTTATCGAGTAAAATTCCAACTTTTATCATAATATTGCACAAATGTTAAATTTTTCTTGCAAAATTATAACTTGCGTTGAGTAAAATTATGACTTTTATTATAAAACTGCCCAAATTCTAAGTTTTTCTTGTGAAATTGTGACCTTTTTCTTGTGAAATTCCAACTTATTTTTCATAACGAGCTTTTTTTATATTTGCATAGTATGTATATATTATTAATGTTGTAAATACACATCTTTATATATCTAGAAAGGGTGGTCCTAAAAAGGGAGGCATTTTTCTCAGGTCTCAAGAAGGCAACAAATACAAGAAAATGTGTGTTAGCGAGAGTGTGTGTGTGTGTGTGTGTGTGTTCTTGTATTTCTTTATTTTAACAAAAAATCTTAGTGTACATGAAACATATGTTTATTATTGCAATTTAGTCCTAAAATAAAATAGTGAACATACTAGACAACTTGTCTTTTAGTAGTAAGTAAACAAACAAAGACTCCTAATTAGTCTGCTGACATATGCAGTAACATATTGTGTCATTTATACACCTATTATTTTGTACATTATGAGGGACAAGCTGTAAAAATGGATTATTAATCTACTTGTTAATTTACTATTAATATCTGCTTATTTTCAGTTTTAACATGTTCTATCTACACTTCTGTTAAAATGTAATAATCACTTATTCTTCTCTTCTTTGATACTTTACATTAGTTTTGGATGATACCACACATTTAGGTATCAATCTGATACCAAGTAGTTACAGGATCATACATTGGTCATACTCAAAGTCCTCATGTGTCCAGGGACGTATTTACTGACTTTATAAACATAATTTGAATTTTTTTTAAAACAAAAAAAAATTGTGTGATGTAATCATAGTAGTATCGACTAGATACGCTCCTGTACTTGGTATCATTACAGTGGATGTCAGGTGCAGATCCACCCGTAGTGTTTGTTTACATTGTGACGCCGGTGAGCTATTGTATCCTCCTACGGTGTGTAGTGAAGCATGTTTAGCTATTCCTCGTCCTCCAGTGATAATGATACTTGTTAGAAATGTACTTTATTTATCGCCATGGAGACCAGGATTAGTGATTTAGAAGTAGCTAACCCTAACCCTAACCCTAACCCTAACTAACCCTAACCCTAACCCTAGCCCTCTAACCCTAACCCTAACCCTAACCCTAACCCTCTAACCCTAACCCTAATCCTAACCCTAACCCTAACTAGCAATGTCACGACGTGACGACGACGCGCCGTTTAAGAAAAAAGGAGGGCGGGGACCGGTACTTTTTAGAGGCGGTATAGTACCGAATATGACTCACTAGTATCGCGGTACTATACTAGTACCGGTATACCGTACAACCCTAATGCCAACAAACAATTCAGCTATTGTGTTATTGTGCAGGTGTACCTAATTAAGTGTCTGTAAAAAAAAAAAAAAAAAATTCCTGGAAAAAGAAGCTTTTCCTATCAGTGATGTCACTTTTCCAGCAATAACAAAACACACCTAGAGGTATCTTATCAGCGTGCGTGTGTGTGTGTGTGTGTGTGTGTGTGTGTGTGTGTGTGTGTGTGTGTGTGTGTGTGTGTGTGTGTGTGTGTGTGTGTGTGTTCTTGTATTTCTACCCTTCTGGAGACATGAAGAAGGAAAAGCAGCTTCCATATGAGGAGGTGTGAACAAGTGATGACATAAATCATGGTCCCAATAACTGTCACGACTTGATCTTGGGAGTTTGCTTTTCCAGGATGCAACGGAAAGTTGGCACGGGCGAGACGGGAATTAAGTTACATGATTTATTATTATCAAAAAAAAGGAATAAATGAAAGCGCGCACAGTGGCGGAGAACAAACTATGAAAAACAAAAAAACTATAAACATGGAACCAAAACTTACTTTGACAAGGGACATGAAGCAGGATCTTAGAGGAATGGACAGAGCATAAATGTGGTGTGAGGTCGTCAGGACGAACAACAGAAAATGAATGACCTTAAATACTATGGACATGATTAGTGAAAGCAGGTGCGTGACTCAAAACGTGAAACAGGTGCGTGACGTGACAGGTGAAAACTAATGGTTGCTATGGTGACCAGACAAGGGAGTGAAAAGACAGAAACTAAACAAAACATGACTTAAAACAAAACATGATAATACAGACATGACAATAACATTGCATCTAATGACATCTATCAAAATGAGGGTGGCCCCAAAAAGGAGATATTTCAAATGGACTGTGTGTCGCTTTTAAAAGTGCTCCCCCTCTGGTCAACATATGAAATAACAAGTGTGTGTAAAAAAAAATGTAAGTGCTCCCCCTCTGGCTAACATATGTAATAACAAGTGCAAATTGAAATGTGCCCCCTTTGGCCAAAATGAATTAAAAAAAAAATATATATATATATATATATATATATATATATATATATATATATATATATATATATATATATATATATATATATATATATATATATAGAGACACTGTAATAACTTGAAGTAAATTATGACAATAAAATAAAACAATTACAAACAAAAAATAAAAAAAATTAATAAATAACTTAAAGCAGTTTTTTTCTCACAATGTGTTGACTTTTTTCTTAAAAAATTGAGAACAATTTCTCATATTCTTTCTGTTTCTGTAACATTGCAATATTTTCTCGTTCAATTATTACTTAAATTATAAATAAATAATAAATGTAATTATTTATAATTTATATAATAACTTATATAGTTTATAGTTTATAATAATATAATATAATTATAATATATTTTATAATTTATAGTGTATATATTTATAATTATTTAATTAATTTAATTATTTATTTATAATTATTACTTCTTTATGTAAAGTCATTCCTTTTTAATGCAAAATGCTGACTTTTGTCACAATATCGCCAATGTCTTTGTTGTTCTTTTTGAGTAAGATGATGACTTCTTTCATAATTTTGCCGAGTAGAATTCCGATGATTATTACAATATTGCCAACATTTTAAAGTTTTCTTATAAAGTCGTGACTTTTGTCGAGTAAAATTACGACTCTTTTCATAAAATTGCCCAAACTTTGAGGCTTTTCTTGTAAAATTGCGACTGTTGCCGAGTAAAATTCCAACTTGTATCGTAATATTGCGCAAATGTTCAGTTTTTCTTGCAAAATTATGACTTGCGTTGAGGAAAAATGACGACTTTTATTATAAAACTGCCAAAATTCTAGGTTTTTCTTGTGAAACCGTGACCTTTTTCTTGTGAAATTCCAACTCATTTTTTTTACAACAAGCTTTTTTATATTTGCATAGTATGTGTCATGTCTGTGTGATCATGCTTTGTTTAAGTTATGTTATGCTTGGTTTTGGACTCTTTTTAGTTCCTGCTTTTCACTCCCTTGTCTTGTTTCCATGGTTACCCATTAGTTTCACCTGTTCCACGTTTGGACTCATTGTGCACTCTTGTTTGTCACCACAGCAACTCATTAGTTTTCACCTGCCCTCACGACTCACGCACCTGTCTTTAATCATGTCACTACTATTTAACCCGGGAGTTGCCAGGCAGTCAGCCTGGCGACATCAAACTCCTGTCACTCTCTCCACGCACCCTTATGACCCTTGCTGCACTTTTTCATGCCGTTTTCTCGTCCAAGTAAGTTTTCTTTATTCATGCCATAGTTTGCAAGTTTTGTTTCATTGTTCATAGTTTCTGCCGTTGTGCAAGTTTTGTGTTTATAGCCAAGTTTTGTACTTCCGCCCTTGTGCGCGACTTTTGTTTATTCTTTCTTTGAGTGTTAAAATTAAATATGTATTCACCTGCACGTCATGTCTGGTCCAAATCATTTGCACCTCGGGAGAACAAACCATGCCATAGTTCAAGTCATGACAGTATGTATATATTATTAATGTTGTAAATACAAATCTTTATATATCTAGAAAGGGTGGTCCTAAAGAGGTAGGCATTTTTCAGAGGTCTCAAGAAGGTAACAAATATAAGAATGTGTGTGTGTGTGTGTGTGTGTGTGTGTGTGTGTGTGTGTGTGTGTGTGTGTGTGTGTGTGTGTGTGTGTGTGTGTGTGTGTGTGTGTGTGTGTGTGTGTCTTTGTATCCCATCATCTCACAACAATTGATGCTCCATTGCATCCTAGATGTAGAGATCAAAAAGTAATGAAAAAAAAAGTTGATCAATGTAACTGCTGTGCTGTGATTGGCAGCCCGCAGGGGGTCTCGGCTCCTGATTGGTCGTGACCATTTTTTTTATTGGGTTAGGGTGGGGGGGGGTTGACTGTTAATACTTGCCGTACTCTCTACAGGGGTGCCCTTTGGGTAGGGGCCCATAAATCAGGCTGTCTTGGGTGGTAAAGTCATCACATGTCCACACCCATTGCCTGTTAGCACTTTGAAGGGAGAGGGGGAGAAGAAAAAAAAAAGAGGATGCTGGATGACCAAAAATAAATATTTCCACACCCTATTTGTGTCTGAGAGGTATGGTAATAAATCAAGCACATTTTTCAAAAGCCAAATTATCTTCCCAAACCTCAAAAGAATCGTAACATGGACGTGTACCACATCAAACGCATGTGTCAACAACTGATGCGGAAGCAAATTTTGACATGATAATATATCATATTGTTGGTGTTTATTACACTTTGCATTCATATATTGCAGTTTTTTTACATTTTTGTTTTGTTTTGCTTGATTGTAAAAGATGTCTATTGAGGAGCTGGTGTAAGAAGTAAAAAAGAGGAGCATTGTTCATATGTTGTTAATATTCAGTGTTTTATTGTTCATAGTTAATATTGTAAATCCCACGTAAAAGAGGAGCGATGTTCATATGTTGTTGATATTCAGTGTTTTACTGTTCATAGTTAATATTGTAAGTCCCACGTAAAAGAGGAGCAATGTTCATATGTTGTTGATATTCAGTGTTTTATTGTTCATAGTTAATATTGTAAGTCCCACGTAAAAGAGGAGCATTGTTCATATGTTGTTGATATTCAGTGTTTTATTGTTCATAGTGAATATTGTAAGTCCCATGTAAAAGAGGAGCGATGTTCATATGTTGTTGATATTCAGTGTTTTATTGTTCATAGTTAATCTTGTAAATCCCACGTAAAAGAGGAGCGATGTTCATATGTTGTTGATATTCAGTGTTTTATTGTTCATAGTTAATATTGTAAATCCCACGTAAAAGAGGAGCGATGTTCATATGTTGTTAATATTCAGTGTTTTATTGTTCATAGTTAATATTGTAAATCCCATGTAAAAGAGGAGCAATGTTCATATGTTGTTAATATTCAGTGTTTTATTGTTCATAGTTAATATTGTAAATCTCGCGTAAAAGAGGAGCGATGTTCATATGTTGTTGATATTCAGTGTTTTATTGTTCATAGTTCATATTGTAAATCCCACGTAAAAGAGGAGCAATGTTCATATGTTGTTGATATTCAGTGTTTTATTGTTCATAGTTAATATTGTAAATCCCACGTAAAAGAGGAGCGATGTTCATATGTTGTTAATATTCAGTGTTTTATTGTTCATAGTTAATATTGTAAATCTCACGTAAAAGAAGAGCGATGTTCATATGTTGTTAATATTCAGTGTTTTATTGTTCATAGTTAATATTGTAAATCCCACGTAAAAGAGGAGCGATGTTCATATGTTGTTGATATTCAGTGTTTTATTGTTCATAGTTAATATTGTAAATCCCACGTAAAAGAGGAGCGATGTTCATATGTTGTTAATATTCAGTGTTTTATTGTTCATAGTTAATATTGCAAATCCCCCGTAAAAGAGGAGCAATGTTCATATGTTGTTGATATTCAGTGTTTTATTGTTCATAGTTAATATTGTAAGTCCCACGTAAAAGAGGAGCGATGTTCATATGTTGTTGATATTCAGTGTTTTATTGTTCATAGTTAATATTGTAAATCCCACGTAAAAGAGGAGCGATGTTCATATGTCGTTGATATTCAGTGTTTTATTGGTCATAGTTAATATTGTAAATCCCACGTAAAAGAGGAGCAATGTTCATATGTTGTTGATATTCAGTGTTTTATTGTTCATAGTTAATATTGTAAGTCCCACGTAAAAGAGGAGCGATGTTCATATGTTGTTGATATTCAGTGTTTTATTGTTCATAGTTAATATTGTAAATCCCACGTAAAAGAGGAGCGATGTTCATATGTCGTTGATATTCAGTGTTTTATTGGTCATAGTTAATATTGTAAATCCCACGTAAAAGAGGAGCAATGTTCATATGTTGTTGATATTCAGTGTTTTATTGTTCATAGTTAATATTGTAAGTCTCACGTAAAAGAGGAG
>NC_084571.2:36452500-36542500 GCF_033978685.3 Nerophis lumbriciformis | reverse complement strand
GTAGTTTGTCCCTTTTATCCGATTATTAATCGATTAATCGAAGTAATAATCGACAGATTAATCGATTATCAAATTAATCGTTAGTTGCAGCCCTAATGACAACTGGAGATGTCCGATAATATTGGACTGCCGATATAATCGGCCGATAAATGCTTTAAAATGTAATATCGGAAATTATCGGTATCGGTTTCAAAATTATCGGTATCGGTTTCAAAAAGTAAAATGTATGACTTTTTAAAACGCCGCTGTGTACACGGACGTAGGGAGAAGTACAGAGCGCCAATAAACCTTAAAGGCACTGCCTTTGCATGCCGGCCCAATCACATAATATCTACGGCTTTTCACACACACAAGTGAATGCCATGCATACTTGGTCAACAGCCATACAGGTCACACTGAGGGTGGCCGTATAAACAACTTTAACACTGCTACAAATATGCGCCACACTGTGAACCCACACCAAACAAGAATGACAAACACATTTGGGGAGAACATCCGCACCGTAACACAACATAAACACAACAGAACAAATACCCAGAAACCCTTGCAGCACTAACTCTTCCGGGACGCTACAATATACACCCCCCGCTACCCCTTAGCCCCCCCACCCCAACCCCGCCCACCTCAACCTCCTCATGCTCTCTCAGGGAGAGCATGTCCCAAATTCCAAGCTGCTGTTTTGAGGCATGTTAAAAAAAAATAATGCACTTTGTGACTTCAATAATAAATATGGCAGTGCCATGTTGGCACTTTTTTCCATAACTTGAGTTGATTTATTTTGGAGAACCTTGTTACATTGTTTAATGCATCACAACAAAATTAGGCATAATAATGTGTTCATTCCACGACCGTATATATCGGTATCGGTTGATATCGGTATCGGTAATTAAGATGGTAAATGGTAAATGGGTCGTACTTGTATGGCGCTTTTCTACCTTTTTAAGGAACTCAAAGCGCTTTGACACTATTTTCCACATTCACCCATTCACACACACACATTCACACATTCACACATTCACACACTGATGGCGGGAGCTGCCATGCACGGCGCTAACCAGTCCCATCAGGAGCAAGGGTGAAGTGTCTTGCTCAAGGACACAACGGTGGGGATTGAACCAGTAACCCTCAGATTGCTGGCACGGCCACTCTCCCAACTTCGCCACATTTGGGGAGAACATCCGCACCGTAACACAACATAAACACAACAGAACAAATACCCAGAAACCCTTGCAGCACTAACTCTTCCGGGACGCTACAATAAGCGTTGGATAATATCGGAATATCGGCAAAAAAGCCATTATAACCCTACTTTCTATAGTATTGTCCCTTACTGGAATGTGAGAGGTGTCCTCACTTTTGATACTGTACTTTTATCATTTTTGATACCAGCCTGCCTTCCAACGTGAATTGGGTTGTGCTGACGACAAGCTGGGTGCCAAATGAAGCAGGTGTCCCCTTTCATCGCTCCCTATGCTTGACGTCACCGCACTAACGAACTTCATTCACGGCCTTCCCCAAGCTTGTCATTCATTCAAGGCCGGGACAAGTGTGATGTGGAGGGACGGGGCGGGTGGGGGTGTGTGCGAGGTGGTAGACAGTGGCATCGGGGGGCAGTGTGCTTGAATATTAGTGTGCCGCCCTCCCCTGCCGAGCAAAACTGTGTCATAGTGCCGGACTCCCTTTATGATTCAAATCAACTTGCATTGTCTCGGCCAGGGAGTGCTGGCCTGTGGAACAACCGAGCCTCTATACGAGCCGCCGGCCTGATGAGGTGCATGCTGGGAGCGCGCCGCAAAGTGGGGGGTTTAAGAGGAGGGAGGCCTGGTCTTTCTCTTTTTTCTTTTTTCTTTTCCCAACCACAGAAACAGTCTGCAATCTTATCGGCCATACCAAACGTGTAAACATGCACACAAACAAGAGAGGACGAGATGTGTTTTGGTCTACCAACTACATGTATGTATACATGTACTGCAATTACCACCACAAACAACTACTTTCAAGACGTGGAGGACTGGACTTGGACCATTTTCATTCTAAGCCAGGGCCAACTTTTTCTCTCTCTCTCTCTCTCTACATGTATGCCCCAATTGGTCAGTACATGTACACCAGTGACGTGCAGTCACTAGAGGCAGGTGATTTTTTTTTTTAAAAATTTTAAATTTTAATTTTTTTTTTAATTTTTTAATTTTTTTTTTTTAATTTAAAAAAAAATATTTAAAATTTTTTAACATTTTTTTAAAAATTGTTAATTTAAAAAAAAAAAATTAAATTTAAAAAAAAAAAGTTAACTTTTTTTTAAACTTTTTTAACTTTTTTTAACTTTAAAAATTTTTTTTTACCCTAACCCTAACCCTAACCCTAACCCATCCAGTGATTATACTATAAAGTTATTTTCCATTTAACTTCACCAGTTTTACATTATTTTTATTCAAAATCGCTGAATTTTCACATTTGCCATTCAAATACTGAGAAGAGACGGTGCGGTGATCAGCAGCCAGTTGAGGCACGTCACTCAGTGCCTCACCATGGATTGCGGACTCGGCTAACTGCTGGCCTGCTGTGCAGTGAGACCGTATTGCTATATGAACTATATTATACATTTCCATAGTTTAGTTAGCTGAGGTATATAATGTACAGTGTATTTTGTCAACAACTGTATGTGTGGAACGTATTTCTTGTGCTGAGCGATCATAAAACTGCTGCGAAGACGCCAGTGGCGTGCGGTGAGGTTCATGACTGGTGAGGCACTGACTTCATCACAGTCAGATTTACAAACATATGAACCCTAAAGAGTATCTTATTCACCATTTGATTGGCAGCAGTTAACGGTTTATGTTTAAAAGCTCATACCAGCATTCTTCCCTGCTTGGCACTCAGCATCAAGGGTTGGAATTGGGGGTTAAATCACCAAAAATGATTCCCGGGCGCGGCGCCGCTGCTGCCCACTGCTCCCCTCACCTCCCAGGGGGTGATCAAGGGGATGGGTCAAATGCAGAGGACAAATTTCATTACACCTAGTGTGTGTGTGACAATCATTGGTACTTTAACTTAACTTTAACTTTACACATACAAACTGTAGCACACAAAAAAGCACATTTAATAAAAAAAAACGTTATTATGGTCTTACCTTTACTTATAAATGAAGTCCACAACTAAAGCCCTCACTTAAACTTTCCACATGCAAGATTGAATCTATTTAAAAAAGTGTAACCGAGGGTTTATAAATGTCGCCTATACTGTATGAAACTACAAAATAACAAACACGGAGGCTCCAGTTTACACGAGGACCACTTTATTTACATTCTTTCAAAAACCTACGCTGCACTCCGTGTCATCACTTCCGCTCTTAGCGCCTTCAAAATAAGAGCTCAAGGCATATACTGTATAACAGCGCATAACAGGAACTTAACATCACAAAGAGGAAAGCCCATGAAAATAGGTTACAAAAGTTATTTAATAAGAAGCCAAAAAGTGCAAAAACAATAATGTTCGTGTTGGAGGAGTTGTGAATTAGGTACACCTGCAGTCTGCAGGTGTACCTAATGTTGTGTCCCTGCAGTCATTCAGAACTCCTCCAACACGAACATTATTGTTTTTGCACTTTTTGGCTTCTTATGAAATAACTTTTTTAAATAGATTCAATCTTGCACGTGGAAAGTTTAAGTGTGGGCTTTAGTTGATATAACAATTCTACGGCTGGGGTGCAGCTAGGAGGCGAGCCTCAGCCAGTGCGTCTTCGCATCAGTTTTATGATTGCTCAGCACAAGAACTACGTTACACACATACAGTTGTTGACAAGATACACTGTACATTATATACCTCAGCTAACTAAACTATGGAAATGTATAATATAATTCATATAGCAATACAGTCTCACTGCACAGCAGGCCAGCAGTTAGCCGAGTCCGGAATCCATGTTGAGGCACTGAGTGACGTGCCTCAACTGGCTGCTGATCACCGCACCGTCTCTTCTCAGTATTTGAACGGCAAATGTGAAAATTCAGCGATTTTGAATAAAAATAATCTAAAACTGTTGAAGTTAAATGGAAAATAACTTTATAGTATAATCACTGGATACATATCCATCCATCCATTTTCTACCGCTTATTCCCTTTGGGGTCGCGGGGGGCGCTGGAGCCTATCTCAGCTACAATCGGGCGGAAGGCGGGGTACACCCTGGACAAGTCGCCACCTCATCGCAGGGCCAACACAGATAGACAGACAACATTTACACTCACATTCACACACTAGGGCCAATTTAGTGTTGCCAATCAACCTATCCCCAGGTGCATGTTTTTGGAGGTGGGAGGAAGCCGGAGTACCCGGAGGGAACCCACGCAGTCACGGGGAGAACATGCAAACTCCACACAGAAAGATCCCGAGCCTGGGATTGAACCCAAGACTACTCAGGACCTTCGTATTGTGAGGCAGATGCACTAACCCCTCTTCCACCGTGCTGCCCCACTGGATACATATAACAATTTAATACATTTGTTTTCTTTTTACATTTTTTTTCTTTCTATGATGGCAGGTGAGGCCTCTAGTGACTGCACGTCACTGGTGAGACCTTATTGTTATATGAATTATATTATACATTTCCATAGTTTAGTTAGCTGAGGTATATAATGTACAGTGTATTTTGTCAACAACTGTATGTGTGTAACGTATTTCTTGTGCTGAGCGATCATAAAACGGCTGCAAAAGACGCACTGGCTGAGGCTCCAGTAATCCCGCCTCCTGCACCCCCGCCGTTGTTATATCAACTAAAGCCCACACTTAAACGTTTCACGCGCAAGATTGAATCTATTTAAAAAACTTATTTCATAAGAAGCCAAAAAGTGCAAAAACAATAATGTTCGTGTTGGAGGAGTTGTGAATGACTGCAGGGCCACAACATTAGGTACACCTGCAGACTGCAGGTGTATCTAATTCACAACTCCTCCAACATGAACATTATTGTTTTTGCACTTTTTGGCTTCTTATTAAATAACTTTTGTAACCTGTTATTATGGGCTTTCCTATTTGTGATGTTAAGTTCCTGTTATGCGCTGTTATACAGTATATGCCTTGAGCTCTTATTTTGAAGGCGCCAAGAGCGGAAGTGATGACATGTTGTAGTGGAGCGGAGGTTTTTGAAAGAAGGTAAATAAAGTGGTCCTCGTGTAAACTGGAGCCTCCGTGTTTGTTATTTTGTAGTTTCATACAGTATAGGCGACATTTATAAACCCTCGGTTACACTTTTTTTAAATAGATTCAATCTTGCACGTGGAAAGTTGAAGTGAAGGCTGTAGTTGATATAACACTCCCATCAGGGGGTGCATTAATCCAGCACAACAGCGGCGAATGGACTTTATTTGTAAGTAAAGGTAAGACCATAATAACGTTTTTTTTATTAAATGTGCTTTTTTGTGTGCTACAGTTTGTATGTGTAAAGTTAAAGTTAAGTTAAAGTACCAATGATTGTCACACACACACGAGGTGTAATGAAATCTGTCCTCTGTATTCGACCCATCCCCTTGATCACCCCCTGGGAGGTGAGGGGAGCAGTGGGCAGCAGCGGCGCCGCGCCCGGGAATCATTTTTGGTGATTTAACCCCCAATTCCAAGCCTTGATGCTGAGTGCCAAGCAGGGAAGAATGCTGGTATGAGCTTTTAAACATAACCCGTTAACTGCTGCCAATCAAATGGTGAATAAGATACTCTTTAGGGTTCATATGTTTGTAAATCTGACTGTGATGAAGTCAGTGCCTCACCAGCCATCAACCTCACCGCACGTCACTGATGTACACATATGTGTACAGCTCTGGTAATGGGTACATTCGCACCCAACTGCACAAATGTACTTCAAAATGTAACAATCAAAATAAATATGACTTTTTTTTTGTTTACTAGGGCATGCATATATAATATGCATTAGTTTGACCATTTAAAATCAACGATAATAAAAAGCAGATGCTTGGAAATAGCATAAAAATGCCCCAAAAACTTGGAAAAACGCGATTCATAGCGTTACTTTTATATTTTGATAAATCATCATATTTATGTATTACTAAATTCAAATAGGTATTGATCAATCTTTAAGCTGTGTGTATTTGATTTTTTATTATTAATATTTAGAATTGTAGTTGAAACTTTTACAACCGTGTGTTGCACTAGTACAATTTATCCCAAAAGTTACTCAAGTTAAATTAAAGGACAAACTTGCAATAATAAACATATGTTTAATGCAGTGACTGCAGTCACTAGAGGCGGGGCCTCACCTGCCATCATGGAAAGAAAAAAAATGTAAAAAGAAAAAAAAAAATTTAAATTGTTATATGTATGCAGTGATTATACTATAAAGTTATTTTCCATTTAACTTCACCAGTTTTAGATTATTTTTATTCAAAATCGCTGAATTTTCACATTTGCCTTTCAAATACTGAGAAGAGACGGTGTGGTGAACAGCAGCCAGTTGAGGCACGTCACTCAGTGCCTCAACATGGATACCGGTACTAAAATATTAGTATTGGGACAGCACATGCATTTTAATAAGGTAAGTTGGCTTCCTCTGAAGGACCATGTGCTAACAGCTTGTTAAAGGTCTTCAGCCTGAGAGAGAGAGAGAGAGAGAGAGGGAGAGAGAGAGAGAGAGACAGAGAGAGAGAGAGAGAGAGAGAGAGAGAGAGAGAGAGAGAGAGAGAGAGAGAGAGAGAGAGAGAGAGAGAGAGAGAGAGAGAGATATGGGCGGAGTGTGTGCGCACTTGCACGGCCCCTCCGCAGCCGCCCGGGCAGTTTTCTCAGGAATCTCCCATCAAGGCTGAGCTGCGGGAGGAACTTTCTTCGGGGAGGGAAATTTAACGCGACTCTCCCGGCTCGACCGCACCACAAAAGCCCGTCGCGTCCACTCTGGAGCTTCCAATTCCCCTCAAGTTACTTGCGACAACAACAAGAAAAAGGATGTATTTCTACTGAAAAGAGGAGACGCCTTCAAGTTGCTGGGGAACTTTTTCCACCGAAATGGAAGGGAATATTCTATGGATTATTTTGTCTTTTTTATTGTTCATGCATCGTTCTGAAGGTACGTCGCTGTGGGAGGAATTCGGTTTGGGTTTGTTTGAGGGGACATGTTTGGACACGGTGCCAAGGGCCCCCTCAATAGGACTTTTTTAAATTATACAACAATTGCACAATCTTCATGCAAAAATTATGCATTTTATATATGCATTTTTATATATGTATTTTATAAATGCATTTTTATGTATGCAATGCATTTTATATATGCATTTTATATATGCATTTTATATATGCAATGCATTTTATGTATGCATTTTATATATGCATTTTTATATATGCATTTTATATATGCAATGCATTTTATATATGTATTTTTATATATGCATTTTTATATATGCAATGCATTTTATATATGCAATGCATTTTATATATGCATTTTATATATGCATTTTTATACATGCATTTTATATATGCATTTTATATATGCAATACATTTTATGTATGCATTTTATACATGCATTTTTATATATGCATTTTATATATACAATGCATTTTATATATGTATTTTTATATATGCATTTTTATATATGCAATGCATTTTATATATGCAATGCATTTTATGTATGCATTTTATATATGCATTTTATATATGCATTTTTATACATGCATTTTATATATGCAATACATTTTATGTATGCATTTTATACATGCATTTTTATATATGCATTTTATATATAATGCATTTTATATATGTATTTTTATATATGCATTTTTATATATGCAATGCATTTTATATATGCATTTTATATATGCAATGCATTTTATATATGCATTTTATACATGCATTTTTATATATGCATTTTATACATGCAATGCATTTAATATATGCATTTTTATATATGCATTTTTATATATGAATTGTATGTATGCAATGCATTTTTATATATGAATTTTATGTATGCAATGCATTTTTATATATGAATTTTATTTATGCAATGCATTTTATGTATGCATTTTATATATGCATTTTATATATACATTTTACACATGCATTTTATATATGTATTCTTATATATGCATTTTATATATGCAATGCATTTTATATATGCATTTTTATACATGCATTTTATATATGCAACGCATTTTATGTATGTATTTTATATATGCATTTTTATATATGCTATGCATTTTATGTATGCATTTTATATATGCAATGCATTTTATATATGCAATGCATTTTATATATGCAATGCATTTTATATATGCATTTTATATATGCATTTTTATATATGCAATGCATTTTTTACATGTATTTTTACATATGTAATGCATTTTATATATGCAATGCCATCAGGACGTTTACTTAGGTTTAATGCATGCTAATATTTTAAAGCTTTAGCTTTGCTCAACTCTCAAATTAAAAAAAAAACGTGTGTTTAATGTTGAATGACATTCCCCAAGCAACTTCTTTTTGCACTTTTTTTTTTGTTGCACTTAGTCTATCAGCATTACAAAGCAGACACAAAAAGGCTGCAGGATGCCACAGGTTGCCCTCCATGCAGGAGGAGGAGTTGGGGTCTATTTTATTGATGTGTTCAAGACTATTACTGTATATTTAAAAAAAAAAGGGTAATTAGAATAATACATAAAGTGTGCTGCTATGAACCGACCAATGCATTGTTCATAAGTGTGTTCAAGTTTTGCAGATATTGTGTTTTTAAAAACAATGGAAATGATGTTTCAAGTAGAGAACAACAGCCTTGCAGCTTGTATTCTTTAAATTAAGTTTAAATTAAGAGGAGAAAACTATCATTTACAGGGGATGTGGATTTTTGAAATATGTAAAGTAAGAAGGAATATAAAATACAAATGTGTTTCAGGAGTTAATAATAAATAATAATAGATTTTATTTGTAAAAAGTACTTTACATTGAGTAAACAACCTCAAAGTGCTACAGTGTATTAAAACAAATACAAATAAAAAGATAATAAAAAATGAATAAAAATAAAAACTACAACAGCCAAATAGCTAAAACTAGCATGCATATATCTAAAATAAGGCTTTTTTTTTTTTAAAGAAAGGTTTTTAAGCTTTTTTTAAAAGCATCCACAGTCTGTGGTGCCCTCAGGTGGTCAGGGAGAGTGTTCCACTGAGTAGAAAGCCCGGTCTCCCATTGTTCGTAGCTTTGTCCGCGGAGGTTGGAGGAGGTTAGTTAAATGGTGATGAGTTGAAGACATGTAGTTCTTAAGGTTTAAGAAAGCCTTGAAAGGTGAAATAATGGAAAATTATAAAATACAGCATTGATTACTTTCATCCCGTTGATGTTCCAGGCAATCTAATTTTCAGTGAATGTATAGGATCGGCAATTTATAAACCTTGGCTTCAGCCTATTCCTTTTTGTGTATGACTGTTAGTATGTATAATCTGTATATGTTTAACGGTTGATTGTACGAGCAAAATAAACTCATTCCAACTTATTTCTTATATTCCCTTGCAGGTTTTCGTTGCACGGATAAATACAGGCCCTGTGAGAACGGAGGGACGTGTTTAGAGTCGCCCTCCCGATGCATGTAAGTCACTTTCAAAAAATCTACACACTTAAACCTTGGATTTGAGCCTAATCTCGTTTTCAGTGACGAGATAAAACGCCCCCGTTCGTACGGTGAAAGACACGCCTTCACACTCTGCACCTGTATGAGTGGAATAGCCTCCTATCTCCAGAGGGGGTCTGACCCTAACCCCACCCTTGAAGCTTGTTTAGTTTGTTTACACTGCAAAAAGTCAGTGTTCAAAAAATAAATAAAATAAAATACAAAAATTAGGGGTATTTTATTTGATCTACCGTATTTTTCGGACTATAAGTCGCAGTTTTTTTCATAGTTTGGCCGGGGGTGCGACTTATACTCAGGAGCGACTTATGTGTGAAATGATTAACACATTAGCGTAAAATATCAAATAATATTATTGATCTCATTCACGTAAGAGACTAGACGTATAAGATTTCATGGGATTTAGCGATTAGGAGTGACAGATTGTTTGGTAAACGTATAGCATGTTCTATATTTGAATGACTCTTACCATAATATGTTACGTTAACATACCAGTTGGTTATTTATGCCTCATATAACGTGCACTTATTCAGCCTGTTGTTCACTATTCTTTATTTATTAGGGACCGAGTCCCTTTGGGACAGAGGACCCATTGAATTCCTAGCGTTTTATTATTACACCGCCGCCTCTTTGAGCTGTAATTTGACCCCCTTAACATGCTTTAAAACTCACCAAATTGGACACTCACAGGCGAAAATTGCGATCTAATCAAAAAACCAAACCCCAAAACTCAAAATTGCGCTCTAGCGCCCCCTAGGAAGAAAACACAGACAAAACTGCCTCTAACTCCCTTTAGGAATGTCGTAGAGACATGAAACAAAAACTCACTTAGACCTATATTTCATACACTGACAACCCCCAGCAAAAAACAACAGGAAGTTAGCAATTCCCCCTTCAAAACAAAAGTTGGGTAAAAACAGTCACCTTTTTTCAAACATTATCTCCTGTGAGCGCGTTTGTCGTGTCGGCTTCAAATTAGCACAGGAGAGAGATTGAACCCTTCTGATTAAAAGTTGATGAAAGAGTTGTAATTACTGCTCCGGTTCGGATTTTATGAGCCCTCAAAGTCGGTCCCGTCCATCGCTGCTTGCAGCTTTCATTTTAAATTGCCTTTCAAATGTCTATTCTTGGTGTTGGGTTTCATCAAATAAATTTCCCCCAAAAATGCGACTTATACTACGAAAAATACGGTAAGCAAAATTATCTGCCAATAGAACAAGAAAATTCGGCTTGTCAAGACTTTCCAAAACAAGTAAAATTAAAGCTGCAAGCAGCGATGGACGGGACCGACTTTGACGGCACATAAAATCCAAACCGGAGTAGTAATTAAAACTCTTTCGTCAACTTTTAATCAGAAGGGTTCAATCTCTCTCCTGTGCTAGTTTGAAGCCGACACGACAAATGCGCTCAGAGGAGATAATGTTTGAAAAAAGGTGACTGGTTTTTACAAAACTTTTGTTTTGAAGGGGGAATTGCAAACTTCATCTTGATTTTTGCTGGGGGTTGTCAATATATGAAATGTAGGTCTAAGTGAGACCTACATAGAGGGTTTTGTTTCATGTCTCTAAGACATTCCTACTGGAAGTTACAGGCAGTTTTGTCTGTGTTTTCTTCCTAGGGGGCGCTAGAGCGCAATTTTGAGTTTTGGGGTTGGGTTTTTTATGAGAGCGCAATTTTTGTCAGTCCTAATGTGTGTGAGTTTGGTGAGTTTTGAAGCATGTTAAGGGGGTCAAATTACAGCTCAAAGAGGCAAAAGTGACTGTTTTTACTAAACTTTTGTTTTGAAGGGGGAATTGCAAACGTCCTGTTGATTTTTGCTGAAAGATGTCAGTGTATGAAATGTAGGTCTAAGTCAGACCTACATAGAGGTTTATTTCATGTCTCTACGACATTCCTACTGGGAGTTAGAGGCAGTTTTGTCTGTGTTTTCTTCCTAGGGGGCGCTAGGATGCAATTTTGAGTTTTGGGGTTTGGTTTTTTGATTAGATCGCAATTTTCGCCAGTCCTGATGTGTGTGTCAAATCTGGTGAGTTTTGAAGCATGTTAAAGGAGTCAAATTACAGCTCAAAGAGGCGGCGGAATAATAATAATAAAACCTTACAATTACAATAGGGTCCTCTGTCCCAAAGGGACATTGCGGTCCCTAATTAGCTAACCTCAATGAACCCAAAAATACCTTAAAATAAGTATATTCTCACTAATAACAAGTGCACTTTTCTTGGTAGAAAAAAAAAGGCCTTTTTGCTCAATATGTTGAAAAATATTCTTAAATGAAGTAAATGCTAGTGCCATTATCTTGACATAATGATATGCGCTCGGCTTCATGATTTGTTTTTTAATGCTTGAAGTAAGAAACCGTTACTTTGAAAAAGTAGTTTTATACTTGTGAGTGTTGATGACACAGCTTTGCAACAGTTGATATTCTAGTTTCAAGCATGTTTTACTCAATATAGGTCAGTGTTTTTCAACCACTTCACCTAATTGGTCCAAAAAATTTTTTTTTGCAAATCGGCAAATAATACGCCGTTGCTTAGTGTCTGTGCTGTGTAGAACTCGGCAGGGTAACCACGTAATACTCCATGCCAGTAGGTGGCAGCAGGTAGTTAATAGCTTTGTAAAAGTCGGAAGGTGTCGGGTGAGACGAGGATGGTTTGTTGTGAACACAATATGCAGACCACAGCGGCAGGCAGCGTGCAGGTAAAAAGGTATGCAACGCTTAAACCAAAAATGAACAAAAGGGAAAGGGAAAGGAAAAGGCAATGGCTATGCAAAAGCTAAAGTAAAACTGAACGGGCTACAAAGTAAACAGAAACGAAATGCTGGACGACAGCAAAAACTTACGGCGTCCACAAAGTACAACCGTACATGACATTGACAATCAACAATGTCCGCACAAAGAAGGATAGCGACAACTCAAATAGCCTTTGCTTGCCAACACAAAGCAGGTGCGTGGAATAGCGCTCGAAGGAAGGCATGAAACTGCTCCAGGAAAACACCAACAAAACAGGAAGGGCCACCAAAATAACAGCGCAAGACAAAAACTAAAGCACTACACACAGGAAAACACAAACAAACTCAAAATAAGGTGGAGTTTAATTTTTTTAACGTTTGTGCCTTGCCTTAAAAAAAGGTTGAAAAACACCATACTTGCCAACCTTGAGACCTCCGATTTCGGGAGGTGGGGGTGGGGGGCGTGGTCGGGGGTGGGGCAGGGCGTGGTTGGGGGGAGGAGTATATTGACAACTAGAATTCACCAAGTCAAGAATTTCATATATATATATATATATATATATATATATATATATATATATATATATATATATATCCTGAAAATATGCAAACAAAACTGTGTTTAGATAATTGATACTTCAAACTTGCATAAATAAATATTAAGGAATATAACATAACTTGGCTTCTGAGAGCTTCAAAATATAATGAATAAAATGCTAAAGTTGTTGATAAACAAGCAATTATTTTAATACCTAAATATGGTCATTTTAAATGAATTATTATGATAATTTAAAATGAATTATTTCAAATATGTTTATTTGAATGTATAATTCTATGGCTGGATGTAATAAGGAGTCAGAAAAAATAAAAATAAAAATACAATAAATGTTGATGTTTTTAGCAAAATATAGTAAAAATGTATTTTTTTTATTTATTTTTTTTAAATTAATAAATATATTTATTTTTAGGTAAGATAAACATAATAATACAATTTATCTCTAGTCTGGATGATTTATTTCTTGTCACCCTGTTGTCCTCCCGTCTGTCATGTCTGTATTATCATGTTTTGTTTTAAGTCATGTTTAGTTTAGTTTCTGTCTTTTCACTCCCTTGTCTGGTCACCATAGCAACCATTAGTTTTCACCTGTCACGTCACGCACCTGTTTCACGTTTTGAGTCACGCACCTGCTTTCACTAATCATGTCCATAGTATTTAAGTTCATTCATTTTCTGTTGTTCGGCCTGACGACCTCACACCACATTTATGCTCTGTCCATTGTTTCATGTCCATGTTCACGCTGCTCCTTTTTTGTCCAAGCCAAGTAAGTTTTTGTTCCATGTTTATAATCTTTTTGTTTTTCATAGTTTATTCTCCGCCACTGTGCGTGCTTTTCATTTGTACTTTTTGCTATAGTCTGTTGGTTTCATAGTTTATTATCCGCCACTGTGCGCGCTTTCATTTATCCCTTTTTTTTTATATATTGAATTGATATATTAAAACCCGCCATGTACCTTAATTCCCGTCTCGCCCGTGCCAACTTTCCGTTGCATCCCGGAAAAGCAAACTCCCAAGACCAAGTCTTGACACCGTCTGGAAAAAAGGCTGTCCTCACTCAGGTCCGCATGGAGCTGGAGGGGGCGTGGCCTCCAGCTCCGGCTGAAAATCGGGAGATTTTCGGGAGAATATTTGTCCCGGGAGGTTTTCGGGAGAGGCGCTGAATTTCGGGAGTCTCCCGGAAAATTCGGGAGGGTTGGCAAGTATGAAAAACACTGATATAGGTCATCAAATCTCAGCAACAAGCTGTAATATCTTACTGAGATCATTTGGGACCAAAACCCTTAAAACAAGTAAAACACTCTAACATAAAATCTGCTTAGTGCGAAGAATGATCTTATCAGACAGTTTTTGCAGTGTAGAGAAGGAACATGCTTGAGTGTTACTGTTCAAAAAGACACCTGCTTCCCTCCAAAAGTTAAAAGGGGTTTAAAGATCAGGCGGCACATCAAAAAAAAAAAAAAAGCAGGGGCGGCATTTTTTATCAATCATTTGCTGAAGGAGAGTCATTAAGTTGGTCAATGTGTAATTTCACCCAGGCAGATTTTCTTCTTCTTTGAACCGACTTAGTGAGAATAAGGACACTTTCTTGGGGCTTTTCAACGGAACCCAAGGCGGTCTCTCCTGTAACGGGGAGTGGTCGGACCAGTCCGGTACTGAAGGTGACACCCCAGACCTAGCCACCCGCCCCGCCACAGGAACAAAGATGTAAAAGAGGGAGAAAAGATCCTTTCTTTGTGCAGATACCTGATATAGAGAGCGCGCAGAGTGAGCGGAGAGGGGGGAGGAAAGCCACAAAAATGTGATTTCATTGTGATGTTTCAACAAAAAAAATTGATAAAATTTCTAAGAATTGAAAGAATCCGCAATGAACTTGATGCGTTTTATCTCATGGCTTCTAACGTGGCGGCGACTAATGAACTCGAGACGGCGATTGTCTTTGTTCCTTGGCCTAGATAGCGGCGTATCCTGTTTCCTGCGCAGCCATGATGTCACAGTATCACATCAAAAAGCCGCCTTTTAGAAGTTTACGAGTTACAACGCAGGCGAGTCACTACCAGGTCACACGTCGGACTCTAACCTCTCGCTCAGGTAGAGCGACGTGGGATTTCCAGGCAGTATATGGTTTTAGTGACACCTGCACTAGTAGGAGGGACACTTTTTTTAAAGCTTCAGGACTTGAAAACTTTAAAATAAAAGAGTTTTTTTTTTTTTAAAAGCGGGAGACGCCGGCCTTTTGATTGTTAAGTTAATTGAGATAAGAGCGTTAAAAAGGATAAGCATGCGATTTATCTTAGCCAATCAGCAAAGAAAGGCAATGATGATAATGGAAATGTTCTAATTGGATAATATAATGGAATTACTCGGGGTGTAACGGTACACAAAAATGTCGGTTCGGTACGTACCTCGGTTTAGAGGTCACGGTCCGGTTCATTTTCGGTACAGTAAGAAAACAACAAAATATAAATTTTTTGGTTATTTATTTACCAAATTTGTAAACAATGTCTTTATCCTTTTAACATTGGGAAAACTATAATAATTCTGCCCACGTTAATCAACATTAAAGTTGTTGCTCAGATTAAATAAAATGACAAAACTTTTCTTCTACATATAAAAAGTGCAACACTAAACAGTTTCGAGTCAACTCATCATGCTTAATTTATTACAGCATTTGGGAAGCCTGTCGTTGATTTTTATTATGTAAATGTTATATTTTTATCAACATAGCAGGGACCCTGCCATTCAAAACTAGGCTGCTCCGTTTCTAATGATTAATGTAACTATAGCTGAAAAAAATAGTACAATAGTAATAGGAGAGACTATTCATCCCTGAACACCATGGAGTTCATGTTAATGATGCAGTTTAGAGATGCGCGGATAGGCAATTATTTCATCCGCAACCGCATCAGAAAGTCGTCAACCATCCGCCATCCACCCGATGTAACATTTGATCAGAACCGCACCCGCCCGCACCCGCCCGTTGTTATATATCTAATATAGACGATGCAAGGCATTAGTGAAGTTATAAAGCTTTTGCCTGTTAAAGAAAGGAGACTGATCCAATGCAGCACAGACATTCGCGTGCCACGCTGTCACGGCCCAGACGCACACCAGTGCGCAATCATATGGGAGCCGCGCTGAGCGCACCTCCAAGCGCGTCTCGCTGCCGGCGACGGCCGGGTATGGGCCCGACGCTCCAGCGCCATCCATTTTCAGGGCAGGTGGGTTGTTACACACTCCTTAGCGGGTTCCGACTTCCATGGCCACCGTCCTGCTGTCTATATCAACCAGGGTGAGCCCCACCTCTGTCGTGAGCGCACTGCGCGCGGAGTGACCCCTGTTACGAGCCCCCGGCAACAGGGGTGGCGGGCAGGTAAGCTGCGCGGGCGGAGCGCGCGGAGTGACCCCTGTTACGAGCCCCCGGCCACGGGGGTGGCGGGCAGGTAAGCTGCTTACCTGCTGCGCGTGACGCCGGCCGCGGCGAAGGCGGACGAGGCGGGGTGTCGGTGCGGTGGGCGCGGTGGTGACCCTGGACGTGCGTCGGGCCCTTCTCGCGGATCGCCTCAGCTACGGCTCCCGGTGGGGCCCTCTCGGGGGAAGGGGCCTCGGTCCCGGACCCCGGCGAGGCGTCCCTTCTCCGCTCCGTAAAAGTGTCCATCTCTTTTTTTTTTTTCTTCTGTTGTGGCATATGCAGCAGGTGCCTGCTCGTTTTTCGTATGTGGGTAACAACATTTAACTATGTATATATATTTCCGAATTGGTTTAACTGCCACCCGCCTGAATCTATTTAAAATCTAATTTTTTTTTATTTCAACCGCCCGACCCGACCCGACCCGCGGATAAAATCTAATTTTTTTAAATTTCATCCGCCCGATCCGCGGATAATCCGCGGACTCCGCGGTTGTGCCCGCAAACCGCGCATCTCTAATGCAGTTACATTATTATATCAACTATCAGAGACAGAAACTCTTCATTTAACACAATGTCCTTTTTTGCTGCTTCAACGCAGCTCAATCAACACAGAAAAAGGTAAAGTGAAATCACAGACAGACAGGGCTTTGCTGTCCGTAACACACACCGCAAAATGAGCTAACGTTACGCTAAAAGCGAATTAGCCTTCACCTCAAGCCAGGACTGCGAGCGAGCTGAGCTGCCTTTTGTGTTTCTAGAAGGTCAACGGGCTCATAGTGATGTTACTAGTAGTTGACTGGGAGGTGTTTATTATCATTTGGGGAGAGTCCGCTGCCTGATGATTACCTGCTAAACGCTAAGCACTGACTACATGCGCTCTGAATACGCACTGCTGATTGGCTGTTACCACTCTGTTTGTAACCAATCAGATGGTTGTGTGGGTGGGACAATGCTGGGTGCTGTGTAGAGGACTGACAGAAACAGAGGCAGAAGGAAGTGGAGGCGGCTACTTAATATGTTCGTGTGGAAACTCGTTCGGTACACCTCCGAACTGAACCGAACCGAAACCCCCGTACCGAAAAGGTTCAATACAAATACACGTACCGTTACACCCTTAAGTATATGATTTCCTTTTTGGTGCCAATTTTGTTCGGCCTTTCTCAGTTTTTATAAGTTACCGCCAATGTTGAAATGATCAATTTTCATAGGTACGGAAGTAGTAGCAGGTAGCATCTTTTTTTTTTTCCCAATGCACTTCCGCCACGGCCCGCCCCTGCCGAATTTTTATCGGTTGACGTGTGTGTGTGTGTGTGTGACGATTACTGATATACGTGTAGTCTCTTACGTGAATGAGATAAATAATATTATTTGATATTTTACGGTAATGTGTTAATAATTTCGCACATAAGTCGCTCCAGAGTATAAGTCGCACCCCCCGGCCAAACTATGAAAAAAACTGCGATTTATAATCCGAAAAATACGGTATTAACATTGATTTTAAAAAGTCACTATAGTAACAAAAAACTTTTATAATGCACTACAACAATTTTATGGGATTAAATTACATAAACATAAGAGGACTTTATTTGTTTTATTTTTTCAAAATTTCTTGTATTTTCGGTATATTACCGTATTTTCCGCACCATAAGGCGCCCTGGGTTATAAGCCGCGCCTTCAATGAACGGCATATTTCAAAACTTTGTCCACCTATAAGCCGCCCCGTGTTGTAAGCCGCATCTAACTGCGCTAAAGGAATGTCAAAAAAACAGTCAGATAGGTCAGTCAAACTTTAATAATATATTAAAAACCAGCGTGATGTGGGCGCGCATGGAGTCGTATATCAACATGGACGGAGCTGCGTGAAAAAAGCCACCCGGCCTCTTCGCGTAAACTTAAACTTACCTTAACCACTCGCTCATCTTTTCTTCATCCATCCCTTCGAGTTAGCTTTCATGATGACGCCGGCTGGAAAGGTCTCTTTTGGCAAGGTCTTCCTTTTGAATATCACCATGGGTGGAAGTTTCTGGCCATTAGCATGGCAAGCTAGAACCACAGTGAAGGATGACTTCTCATTCCCTGTGGTGCGAATATTCACCGTACGTGCTCCCGTTGTATCCACAGTGCGGTTCACAGGAATATCAGTTGCTGTGAAATAGTAATCCGTGTGCGGATGGAGAGATTGCGTCTTTTCATGAACCGGATCCCTGTCGTTTAGTAGGAGCCATTTTGTGGTCTTTACAGATGTAAACGCACAAAGGAAATGAAACGTACGGTAATATCCGCGCGCTTTTTCTTCTTCTACGCGGGCGGGTGGTTGCTTACAGTAGAAGAAGAAGCGCTTCCTGTTCTATGGGGGCGGGTGCTTACCTTGGCGGTTGCTTGCGTAGAAGAAGAAGCGCTTCCTGTTCTACAGGGAAAAAAGATGGCGGCTGTTTACCGTAGTTGCGAGACCGAAACTTTATGAAAATGAATCTTAATATTAATCCATATATAAAGCGCACCGGGTTATAAGGCGCACTGTCAGCTTTTGAGTAAATTTGTGGTTTTTAGGTGCGGCTAATAGTGCGGAAAATACGGTACTGATATACGTGTAGTCTCTTACGTGAATGAGCTAAATAATTTTATTTGATATTTTACGGTAATGTGTTAATAATTTCGCACATAAGTCGCTCCAGAGTATAAGTCGCACCCCCCGGCCAAACTATGAAAAAAACTGCGATTTATAATCCGAAAAATACGGTATTAACATTGATTTTAAAAAGTCACTATAGTAACAAAAAACTTTTATAATGCACTACAACAATTTTATGGGATTAAATTACATAAACATAAGAGGACTTTATTTGTTTTATTTTTTCAAAATTTCTTGTATTTTCGGTATATTACCGTATTTTCCGCACCATAAGGCGCCCTGGGTTATAAGCCGCGCCTTCAATGAACGGCATATTTCAAAACTTTGTCCACCTATAAGCCGCCCCGTGTTGTAAGCCGCATCTAACTGCGCTAAAGGAATGTCAAAAAAACTGTCAAATAGGTCAGTCAAACTTTAATAATATATTAAAACCAGCGTGATGTGGGCGCGCATGGAGTCGTATATCAACATGGACGAAGCTGCGTGAAAAAAGCCACCCGGCCTCTTCGCGTAAACTTAAACTTACCTTAACCACTCGCTCATCTTTTCTTCATCCATCCCTTCGAGTTAGCTTTTATGATGACGCCGGCTGGAAAGGTCTCTTTTGGCAAGGTCTTCCTTTTGAATATCACCATGGGTGGAAGTTTCTGGCCATTAGCATGGCAAGCTAGAACCACAGTGAAGGATGACTTCTCATTCCCTGTGGTGCGAATATTCACCGTACGTGCTCCCGTTGTATCCACAGTGCGGTTCACAGGAATATCAGTTGCTGTGAAATAGTAATCCGTGTGCGGATGGAGAGATTGCGTCTTTTCATGAACCGGATCCCTGTCGTTTAGTAGGAGCCATTTTGTGGTCTTTACAGATGTAAACGCACAAAGGAAATGAAACGTACGGTAATATCCGCGCGCTTTTTCTTCTTCTACGCGGGCGGGTGGTTGCTTACAGTAGAAGAAGAAGCGCTTCCTGTTCTATGGGGGCGGGTGCTTACCTTGGCGGTTGCTTGCGTAGAAGAAGAAGCGCTTCCTGTTCTACAGGGAAAAAAGATGGCGGCTGTTTACCGTAGTTGCGAGACCGAAACTTTATGAAAATGAATCTTAATATTAATCCATATATAAAGCGCACCGGGTTATAAGGCGCACTGTCAGCTTTTGAGTAAATTTGTGGTTTTTAGGTGCGGCTAATAGTGCGGAAAATACGGTACTGATATACGTGTAGTCTCTTACGTGAATGAGCTAAATAATTTTATTTGATATTTTACGGTAATGTGTTAATAATTTCGCACATAAGTCGCTCCAGAGTATAAGTCGCACCCCCCGGCCAAACTATGAAAAAAACTGCGATTTATAATCCGAAAAATACGGTATTAACATTGATTTTAAAAAGTCACTATAGTAACAAAAAACTTTTATAATGCACTACAACAATTTTATGGGATTAAATTACATAAACATAAGAGGACTTTATTTGTTTTATTTTTTCAAAATTTCTTGTATTTTCGGTATATTACCGTATTTTCCGCACCATAAGGCGCCCTGGGTTATAAGCCGCGCCTTCAATGAACGGCATATTTCAAAACTTTGTCCACCTATAAGCCGCCCCGTGTTGTAAGCCGCATCTAACTGCGCTAAAGGAATGTCAAAAAAACTGTCAAATAGGTCAGTCAAACTTTAATAATATATTAAAACCAGCGTGATGTGGGCGCGCATGGAGTCGTATATCAACATGGACGAAGCTGCGTGAAAAAAGCCACCCGGCCTCTTCGCGTAAACTTAAACTTACCTTAACCACTCGCTCATCTTTTCTTCATCCATCCCTTCGAGTTAGCTTTTATGATGACGCCGGCTGGAAAGGTCTCTTTTGGCAAGGTCTTCCTTTTGAATATCACCATGGGTGGAAGTTTCTGGCCATTAGCATGGCAAGCTAGAACCACAGTGAAGGATGACTTCTCATTCCCTGTGGTGCGAATATTCACCGTACGTGCTCCCGTTGTATCCACAGTGCGGTTCACAGGAATATCAGTTGCTGTGAAATAGTAATCCGTGTGCGGATGGAGAGATTGCGTCTTTTCATGAACCGGATCCCTGTCGTTTAGTAGGAGCCATTTTGTGGTCTTTACAGATGTAAACACACAAAGGAAATGAAACGTACGGTAATATCCGCGCGCTTTTTCTTCTTCTACGCGGGCGGGTGGTTGCTTACAGTAGAAGAAGAAGCGCTTCCTGTTCTATGGGGGCGGGTGCTTACCTTGGCGGTTGCTTGCGTAGAAGAAGAAGCGCTTCCTGTTCTACCGGGAAAAAAGATGGCGGCTGTTTACCGTAGTTACGAGACCGAAACTTTATGAAAATGAATCTTAATATTTATCCATATATAAAGCGCACCGGGTTATAAGGCGCACTGTCAGCTTTTGAGAAAATTTGTGGTTTTTAGGTGCGCCTTATAGTGCGGAAAATACGGTAGATGGAATTTTTTAAAGGTAAAAACTCAATCTAATATACTGAAAATATTGTCTGATTACAAGAAATGTTGAAAAAGTATATGAAAAAGAAGACCTTTTTGAGCAAAATAAGTGAAGTGAATTATATTTATATAGCGCTTTTCTCTAGTGACTCAAAGCGCTTTTACTTAGTGAAACCCAATTTCTATTTTTATTTCTTTATTTTTTTTATTTATTAGGGAGTAATTTTATTTTTATTTTATTTTTTTTTAAGCAGTACAATCACTAATTTGAAAAATTAAAATTGAAGTAAATTTTTCCAATTTTTAATTAATAAAGGCAGTTATCTTCTCCATTTTATATATGTCCATTGTTGTTTCCATCCATTGCTTCAAAGTTGGATTTCCCAGGAGAGCCCAACTTTGAAACCCAATATCTAAATTACATTTTTAAACCAGTGTGGGTGGCACTGGGAGCAGGTGGGTAAAGTGTCTTGCCCAAGGACACAACGGCAGGGACTAGGTTTGCAGAAGCGGGGATCGAACCTGGAACCCTCAAGTTGCTGGCACGGCCGCTCTACCAACCGAGCTATACGGTATAGCCGAACAGGAACTCTGAACAGGAAATCTTAAAATCAGCCATATCAGATCATGGCAAAAATAAACAACCACATCATGGACCGGGACAGCGGCAAAATCATCGGCACAGAAAATAACAAATTCAAATGATGGGTTAAGGAGGCGATCGAGGACTCTATACATCATGTATAGGAATGTGCTGAACAACATCAATTCATTTGACAGTATTTGGGGGAAAAAAGTTAATATTTCACAGTCGGAAACGAACAAATGTTTAAATTACAGCTGTCAAATAATTAATTTTTCCAATCAGATTAATCGCATTTTGAAAATGTGGATTAAACATAATTAATCACAGGCTTTTTCTTGCTTACGTGATTAAAATTTGCTGAAGAAAAGACCCCAATGTTAGTACAAAAATGCAATTTTAAAGTCACAATGTTATGACCAAATAATATAATAACTAGAAAACTAACTAGCTATCTGTGCCCTGGACCTCTGGCTGGGTGCCCAGTGTCTGAATCCGAGAGTTTTAGGTGTAACTGTACAAAATGAGCTACACAGCTAGCCTAAAACGTTAGCGTGCTTACGTTAAAATGCTAACATTTAGCATGTGTGCCAACGTTAGCATGATGACAGTTAGCATGTTTCACATACCAAGTTATATGACTCAAAAGGTCAAATAGAGAAAAAAAAAGTGTAAAATTAGATGAAAAACTTAGCATGCTATCGTTTGCATGCTAACAGTGAACAAATGTCACATACCGAGTTATATGACTCTGGCGTAAACGGTTGCAAAACTAGCTCAAAAAGTTAGCATGTTAATATTTCAATATCCCAATATCTACATTTGCTTGATAGGCCCCGAGGAGCACCAGACCCCCCCTAATATTTTCCGGAAGACTCTTTGATTTAACGGTTGCAAAACTAGCTCAAAAAGTTAGCATGCTAATGTTAGCATGTTAACATTTCAATATCTACATTGATAGGGCCCGAGGAGCACCAGACCACCCTAATTTTCTCCGGAAGGACTCTTTGATTGAACGGTTGCAAAACTAGCTCAAAAAGTTAGCATGCTAATGTTAGCATGTTAACATTTCAATACCTACATGTGCTTGATAGGGCCAGAGGAGCACCAGACCACCCTAATTTTCTCCGGAAGGACTCTTTGATTGAACGGTTGCAAAACTAGCTCAAAAAGTTAGCATGCTAATGTTAGCATGTTAACATTTCAATGTCTACATGTGCTTGATAGGGCCCGAGGAGCACCACACCACCCTAATTTTCTCCGGAAGACTATGATTTAACGGTTGCAAAACTAGCTCAAAAAGTTAGCATGCTAATGTTAGCATGTTAACATTCCAATATCCCAATATCTACATTTGCTTGATAGGGCACGAGGAGCACCAGACCACCCTAATTTTCTCCAGAAGACTATAATTTAATGGTTGCAAAACTAGCTCAAAAAGTTAGCATGCTAATGTTAGCATGTTAACATTCCAATATCCCAATATCTACATTTGCTTGATAGGGCACGAGGAGCACCAGACCACCCTAATTTTCTCCGGAAGGACTCTTTGATTTAACGGTTGCAAAACAAGCTCAAAAAGTTAGCATGCTAATGTTTAGCATGTTAACATTTCAATACCTACATTTGCTTGATAGGGCCCAAGGAGCACCAGACCACACTAATTTTCTCCGGAAGGACTCTTTGATTTAACGGTTGAAAACTAGCTCAAAAAGTTAGCATGCTAATGTTAGCGTGTTAACATTCCAATATCCCAATATCTACATTTGCTTGATAGGGCCCGAGGAGCACCAGACCACACTAATTTTCTCCGGAAGGACTCTTTGATTTAACGGTTGCAAAGCTAGCTCAAAAAGTTAGCATGCTAATGTTTAGCATGTTAACATTTCAATACCTACATTTGCTTGATAGGGCCCGAGGAGCACCAGACCACACTCATTTTCTCCGGAAGGACTCTTTGATTTAACGGTTGCAAAACTAGCTCAAAAAGTTAGCATGCTAATGTTAGCATGTTAACATTTCAATACCTACATTTGCTTGATAGCGCCCGAGGAGCACCAGACAACCCTAATTTTCTCCGGAAGGACTCTTTGATTGAACGGTTGCAAAACTAGCTCAAAAAGTTAGCATGCTAATGTTTAGCATGTTAACATTTCAATATCTACATGTGCTTGATAGGGCACGAGGAGCACCAGACCACCCTAATTTTCTCCGGAAGGACTCTTTGATTTAACGGTTGCAAAACAAGTTCAAAAAGTTAGCATGCTAATGTTTAGCATGTTAACATTTCAATACCTACATTTGCTTGATAGCGCCCGAGGAGCACCAGACCACCCTAATTTTCTCCGGAAGGACTCTTTGATTGAACGGTTGCAAAACTAGCTCAAAAAGTTAGCATGCTAATGTTAGCGTGTTAACATTTCAATATCCCAATATCTAGTTAAAGTTAAAGTACCAATGATTGTCACACACACACTAGGTGTGGCAAAATTATTCTCCGCATTTGACCCATCACCCTTGATCACCCCCTGGGAGGTGAGGGGAGCAGTGAGCAGCGGGAATCATTTTTGGTGATTTAACCCCCAATTCCAACCTTTGATGCTGAGTGCCAAGCAGGGAGGTAATGGCTCCCATTTTTATAGTCTTTGGTATGACTCGGCCAGGGTTTGAACTCACAACCTACCGATCTCAGGACACTCTGACCACTAGGCCACTGAGTAGGTTATCATTAGTTTTGCAGGACACAACTTGACCTGTTTATCACTCTACTGCGCAGTGCATGCGCTACCCCTCTCTCTGTAGGCCACTGAGGAGATCTACATTTGCTTGATAGGGCCCGAGGAGCACCAGACCACTATCATCTTCTCCGGAAGACTCTTTGATTTGACTACTGTGCTTTCTTTTAGATTAGCTAAAGAACATTTGATGTCCAGAGTGCATTCAAGTTGTGTTCTAGGACTCAGATGAAAGTAGACTTAAAATACTCCAGCCTGCAGACGTCTGGGGATGTCGGAGAGATAATTAGGCAGATTGAGAGTGTGTCACTCAGAGATGATCCAGCTGGAGGAGACGGGACTTTTCAAGGGGTAACGGGGGGGGTTAGGTGGAACAAGTAGCGGGACGCTGGCTAGCGGGGGGTGGTGGCGGTGGAGGGTGGGGGTTTGCAGTGTAGAGGACAGCTGGTGGATGTTGTGATGGTAATCCAGTGAAGTCAGATCTCAACAAAGGGACAGCGTAGGACCAGGTGCTGCCATTGAGTAGCATGCCGGGCCCCATACTGCGAGAGACAAGCTCGTGGTCGGAAACTAGCTAGCTCGCTAGCACATGTTGAGGCTCCCACAGGAGCCTCTAAACCATGGCAGACTTTGGTTGTAGCAAACGGTTTGCGATTCCTTTTAGCAACACAGATACAAGGAATAGAGAACAAAAGGAGAAACCCAAAGAAAAACCCGAAATGAAGAACAAAGAGGTCATAACCTTAGCATACGTTAGTAGAATTACTGAACCAATACGGCGGGTCATGAAAAAACACAAAACCGTTAAACCTCACACAAAAACAAGACATTTACTTGTACATCCAAAAGACAAAATAGAAGAACTTACTTACTTACTTACTTAGTCCTCTTGCACTTCAGGGCGCGTAGAGCCGACCATAGCAACCATGTCTCTCCATCTGGGTCTGTTGTGGGCAAGGTGTTGAGCTCGTGCCATAGTCACATTGCAGGCCTTAAGGTCCTGGGCTAATACATCCAGCCAGCGAGTCCTGGGGGCGCCTCTAGGGCGTCTCCAGCCAGCTCGCTGCGGGTTGAAGTCCAGGATTTTGCGCGTGGGGTGTTCCCCCGGCAGGCGGATGACATGGCCATACCAGCGCACTCGCCGCATTGCTGCGAGGCGAGAGGCTGGGAGCTGTTGGGTTAGCTCTCTTAGGGTCTTGTTGGTGACATGCTGGCTCCACGTGATGCCTTCTATCCTCCTGAGGGCTCTGGAATCAAAGCCATCTAGCCTGGCCGCCAGGATGTTATTCAGCGGCCATGTTTCCGAGCCGTACAGAAGGACAGAGATGACAGAGGAATTGTAGACCCTCAACTTGGTGTCCCGAGATATGTGCCGGTGTCGCCACAAGGGTCTCCACAGGGACTGCATGACGGAGGCTGCAAGGGCGCGACGGCGGTCCACCTCTCGTTTGAGGTCGCCGGTGTTGGTGACTGTCGAGCCGAGGTATCTGACGGTAGGGACAAAGTGGACAGGGGTATCCTCAAATAAGAAGGGTAGTGGGTCTGGTCCATCGCCGATATGCATGAGTTCGGTTTTGGACCAGCTGATTTTCAGGCCGAGCTGTTTGGTCTCCTCATCAAACACGCCGAGGGCCTCCCTGAGCTGGTCAGCGGTCTCACTGAACAGGGTGGTGTCATCGGCGTATTCGAGATCCTTTAGGGTGTAGTTTCCAAGTGACACCCCGGGGACTCGCACACAGACTCTGGACATCAGGTGGTCGATGAAACTCTATGTAATTTACGAAATCCCGTGTAAATCATGCAAAAAAAAAATCATACATGGGAGAAACAGGGAACACGTTCAACACAAGGAAGAAAGAAGATCAGAAAGAATATGAAAAAGAGACAATTGAAAGGTTTATAAGAAGCATAAAAACAAAACTCCGAACAGGAAATCTTAAAATCAGCCATATCAGATCATTGCAAAAATAAATAACCACATCATGGACCGGGACAACGGCAAAATCATCGGCACGGAAAGTAACAAATTCAAACGATGGATTAAGGAGGCGATCGAACTGAGGAAGCGGCCCAGGGAAATCATCAATCGGGATGAGGGTGCATACCTGGGACTCCCCTCCTCCGTGAACCATCAATCGGCGGGGGAGGGGGATGGGAGCCAACCAGGTAGACTTGACAGGTCTGCCAGGTTGGCCACGCCAATAAGACCAGCTCATAGGCAACACGCCACCGTGGTCAATCAATCAATCAATCATCAATCAATGTTTATTTATATAGCCCTAAATCACGAGTGTCTCAAAGGGCTGCACAAGCCACAACGGCATCCTCGGTTCAGATCCCACATCAGGGCAAGGAAAAACTCAACCCAATGGGGTGACAATGAGAAACCTTGGAGAGGACCCCCGCCCCCAGGGCGACCGGTGCAATGGACGTCGAGTGGAGCTAGCATAATATTGTGAGAGTCCAGTCCATAGTGGATATAACATAATAGTGAGAGTTCAGTCCATAGTGGATCTAACATAATAGTGTGAGAGTCCAGTCCATAGTGGATCTAACATAATAGTGTGAGAGTCCAGTCCATAGTGGATCTAACATAATAGTGTGAAAGTCCAGTCCATAGTGGATCTAACATAATAGTGTGAGAGTCCAGTCCATAGTGGATCTAACATAATAGTGAGAGTCCAGTCCATAGTGGATCTAACATAATAGTGTGAGAGTCCAGTCCATAGTGGATCTAACATAATAGTGTGAGAGTCCAGTCCATAGTGGATCTAACATAATAGTGAGAGTCCAGTCCATAGTGGATCTAACATAATAGTGAGAGTCCAGTCCACAGTGGATCTAACATAATAGTGTGAGAGTCCAGTCCATAGTGGATCTAACATAATATTGTGAGAGTCCAGTCCATAGTGAATCTAACATAATAGTGAGAGTCCAGTCCATAGTGGATCTAACATAATAGTGAGAGTCCAGTCCATAGTGGATCTAACATAATAGTGAGAGTCCAGTCCATAGTGGATCTAATATAATAGTGTGAAAGTCCAGTCCATAGTGGATCTAACATAATAGTGTGAGAGTCCAGTCCATAGTGAATCTAACATAACAGTGAGAGTCCAGTCCATAGTGGATCTAACATAATAGTGAGAGTCCAGTCCATAACGGATCTAACATAATAGTGTGGGAGTCCAGTCCATAGTGGATCTAACATAATAGTGTGAGTCCAGTCCATAGTGGATCTAACATAATAGTGAGAGTCCAGTCCATAGTGGATCTAACATAATAGTGAGAGTCCAGTCCATAGTGGATCTAACATAATAGTGTGAGTCCAGTCCATAGTGGATCTAACATAATAGTGAGAGTCCAGGCCATAGTGGATCTAACATAATAGTGAGAGTCCAGTCCATAGTGGATCTAACATAATAGTGAGAGTCCAGTCCATAGTGGATCTACCATAATAGTGAGAGTCCAGTCCACAGTGGATCTAACATAATAGTGAGAGTCCAGTCCATAGTGGATCTAACATAATAGTGTGAGTCCAGTCCATAGTGGATCTAACATAATAGTGAGAGTCCAGTCCATAGTGGATCTAACATAATAGTGAGAGTCCAGTCCATAGTGGATCTAACATAATAGTGAGAGTCCAGTCCATAGTGGAGCTAACATAATATTGTGAGAGTCCAGTCCATAGAGGATCTAACATAATATTGTGAGAGTCCAGTCCATAGTAGATCTAACATAATAGTGTGAGAGTCCAGTCCATAGTGGATCTAACATAATAGTGAGAGTCCAGTCCATAGTGGATCTAACATAATAGTGTGAGAGTCCAGTCCATAGTGGATCTAACATAATAGTGTAGGAGTCCAGTCCATAGTGGATCTAACATAATATTGTGAGAGTCCAGTCCATAGTAGATCTAACATAATAGTGAGAGTCCAGTCCATAGTGGATCTAACATAATAGTGTGAGAGTCCAGTCCATAGTGGATCTAACATAATAGTGTGAGAGTCCAGTCCATAGTGGATCTAACATAATAGTGAGAGTCCAGTCCATAGTGGATCTAACATAATAGTGTGGGAGTCCAGTCCATAGTGGATCTAACATAATATTGTGAGAGTCCAGTCCATAGTAGATCTAACATAATAGTGAGAGTCCAGTCCATAGTGGATCTAACATAATAGTGAGAGTCCAGTCCATAGTGGATCTAACATAATAGTGAGAGTCCTGTCCATAGTGGATCTAACATAATAGTGAGAGTCCAGTCCATAGTGGATCTAACATAATAGTGAGAGTCCAGTCCATAGTGGATCTAACATAATAGTGAGAGTCCAGTCCATAGTGTATCTAACATAATAGTGTGAGTCCAGTCCATAGCGGATCTAACATAATAGTGAGAGTCCAGGCCATAGTGGATCTAACATAATAGTGAGAGTCCAGTCCATAGTGGATCTAACATAATAGTGAGAGTCCAGTCCATAGTGGATCTAACATAATAGTGTGAGTCCAGTCCATAGTGGATCTAACATAATAGTGTGAGTCCAGTCCATAGCGGATCTAGCATAATAGTGAGAGTCCAGGCCATAGTGGATCTAACATAATAGTGAGAGTCCAGTCCATAGTGGATCTAACATAATAGTGAGAGTCCAGTCCATAGTGGATCTAACATAATAGTGAGAGTCCAGTCCATAGTGGATCTAACATAATAGTGAGAGTCCAGTCCATAGTGGATCTAACATAATAGTGTGAGAGTCCAGCCCATAGTGCATAGTCCATAGAGTCAGGGGACCCTTCTGAAGAAGACTGCAGATGACAGTCCAAACACATCCGGTAAAGATTCCAATCGAATATACCGAAAATATGGTCCGATTACAAGAAAATTTGAAAAAGTACGCAGATACATAAGCGGGACATATTCCTGCGCCTTGCCACTTGTTGCCAGGCAGAATTCATAGAGCACAACGCTTACTTTCCTAGCAAGGGAAATGACGTACATGAAGCGTCAGACAGATCGGGTACTCTACTGATCCCCAGGGAAATTCCAAGCCATGGATCTTACAAGTAGCAGATTGAGGACAAAATGAGATTAGAAAATAAAGATAAGGTCAAACATAATTAGAAACAGACTGTATATATATATATAATCACCAGGGGGTGTTCCGATATTGATATGGATTCAATACCAGCGCAAAAGTATCGGGTGATCGAGCTGTGGATCTTTGACTCAATTTGATTTGCTACTTAGGGGTAATGAGTCCATTCAAAATCAATACTTTATTAACATAGGGTGCCAGTTCTATGATTGACTACATTCCTCCATAGTATAAACAGCTCTAATTCATTTCTATATTACTGAAAAGAAAACTGGTTTTGTTTAAAAAAAAAAAAAATTATCTACCAAAACATACAATAAAGTCAAACACAAATAAGGCACATCTAAAGTAAATGTGTACATCAGATACAGTATGATTGTCTATATCAACAATATGATTGGCCTGAGTAAACTGGACAGGTAAGATTCAAATAATAATAATAATCTATATATTTTTGATTATTTTTTAATCAATAAAGAATCACTACAAATAAGAACCGTGATTAATTCAAAATCTATTTTTTTCAACACCCGTGTCGGATGATATCGGCTTGTATCTATAATCTCCGATACAAGCAGCCCTACAGCCAGTTAATATATAAACACCCTTCACTAAGCACACACATTTGATCTTTCCTTGTATTTTAGTGACGTTATTTACAAAAAAGTAAACATGGTAGGCTATTAGTAGGCAGCAACTACACAACAGCTAAGCACACAATATCACACAAGCTAGACATGTAATTAGTGTCCTTAATGGAACAATATTGCAGATCAAAACATGACACTCATCAATATAAACAAGTATCAAATAATTATATTTGCATATTACTTAGATATACAAAGTCTCCAAGGCAGAGGCCTATTAGAAAGTATCCAGTAACAAACGTGTCCGCACCATTGAACCTACTGCATCATGTGCTTGATTTAATTAAATATAGTGACCACCAAGTGTTGCCAAAAACAAATTAACGCTCCACTTCAAAAGCGCAAATCTCTCATAATTTTACGTTTTTTTTATACCTACTATTTTTCTGAGTGGTTCCACTTGATCAATCAATCAATGTTTACTTATATAGCCCTAAATCACGAGTGTCTCAAAGGGCTGCACAAGCCACAACAACATCCTCGGCTCAGATCCCACATCAGGGCAAGGAAAAACTCAACCCAATGGGACAATGAGAAACCTTCAAGAGACCGGTACAATGGACGTCGAGTGGATCTAGCATAATATTGTGAGAGTCCAGTCCATAGTGGATCTAACATAATAGTGAGAGTCCAGTCCATAGTGGATCTAACATAATAGTGTGAGAGTCCAGTCCATAGTGGACCTAACATAATAGTGTGAGAGTCCAGTCCATAGTGGATCTAACATAATAGTGAGAGTCCAGTCCATAGTGGATCTAACATAATAGTGAGAGTCCAGTCCATAGTGGATCTAACATAATAGTGTGAGAGTCCAGTCTATAGTGGACCTAACATAATAGTGTGAGAGTCCAGTCTATAGTGGACCTAACATAATAGTGTGAGAGTCCAGTCCATAGTGGATCTAACATAATAGTGAGAGTCCAGTCCATAGTGGATCTAACATAATAGTGAGAGTCCAGTCCATAGTGGATCTAACATAATATTGTGAGAGTCCAGTCCATAGTGGATCTAACATAATAGTGAGAGTCCAGTCCATAGTGGATCTAACATAATAGTGAGAGTCCAGTCCATAGTGGATCTAACATAATAGTGAGAGTCCAGTCCATAGTGGATCTAACATAATAGTGTGAGAGTCCAGTCCATAGTGGACCTAACATAATAGTGTGAGAGTCCAGTCTATAGTGGATCTAACATAATAGTGAGAGTCCAGTCCATAGTGGATCTAACATAATAGTGAGAGTCCAGTCCATAGTGGAACTAACATAATAGTGAGAGTCCAGTCCATAGTGGATCTAACATAATATTGTGAGAGTCCAGTCCATAGTGGATCTAACAAAATATTGTGAGAGTCCAGTCCATAGTGGATCTAACATGATAGTGAGAGTCCAGTCCATAGTGGATCTAACATTATAGTGAGAGTCCAGTCCATAGTGAGTCTAACATAATAGTGTGAGAGTCCAGTCCATAGTGGAGCTAACATAATAGTGTGAGAGTCCAGTCCATAGAGGATCTAACATAATAGTGAGAGTCCAGTCCATAGTGGATCTAACATAGTAGTGTGAGTCCAGTCCATAGTGGATCTAACATAATAGTGAGAGTCCAGTCCATAGTGGATCTTACATAATAGTGTGAGAGTCCAGTCCATAGTGGATCTTACATAATAGTGTGAGAGTCCAGTCCATAGTGGATCTAACATAGTAGTGTGAGTCCAGTCCATAGTGGATCCAACATAATAGTGAGAGTCCAGTCCATAGTGGATCTAACATAATATTGTGAGAGTCCAGTCCATAGTGGATCTAACATAATATGGTGAGAGTCCAGTCCATAGTGGATCTAACATAATAGTGAGAGTCCAGGCCATAGTGGAGCTAACATAATAGTGTGAGAGTCCAGTCCATAGAGGATCTAACATAATAGTGTGAGAGTCCAGTCCATAGTGGATCTAACATAATAGTGAGAGTCCAGTCCATAGTGGATCTAACATAATAGTGAGAGTCCAGTCCATAGTGGATCTAACATAATAGTGAGAGTCCAGTCCATAGTGGATCTAACATAATAGTGAGAGTCCAGTCCATAGTGGATCTAACATAATATTGTGAGAGTCCAGTCCATAGTGGATCTAACATAATAGTGTGAGAGTCCAGTCCATAGAGGAACTAACATAATAGTGAGAGTCCAGTCCATAGTGGATCTAACATAATAGTGTGAGTCCAGTCCATAGTGGATCTAACATAATAGTGAGAGTCCAGTCCATAGTGGATCTAACATTATAGTGAGAGTCCAGTCCATAGTGAGTCTAACATAATAGTGTGAGAGTCCAGTCCATAGTGGATCTAACATAATAGTGAGAGTCCAGTCCATAGTGGATCTAACATAATATTGTGACAGTCCAGTCCATAGTGGATCTAACATAATAGTGAGAGTCCAGTCCATAGTGGATCTAACATTATAGTGAGAGTCCAGTCCATAGTGAGTCTAACATAATAGTGTGAGAGTCCAGTCCATAGTGGATCTAACATAATATTGTGAGAGTCCAGGCCATAGTGGAGCTAACATAATAGTGTGAGAGTCCAGTCCATAGAGGATCTAACATAATAGTGAGAGTCCAGTCCATAGTGGATCTAACATAGTAGTGTGAGTCCAGTCCATAGTGGATCTAACATAATAGTGAGAGTGCAGTCCATAGTGGATCTAACATAATATTGTGAGGGTCCAGTCCATAGTGGATCTAACATAATAGTGTGAGAGTCCAGTCCATAGAGGATCTAACATAATAGTGAGAGTCCAGTCCATAGTGGATCTAACATAGTAGTGTGAGTCCAGTCCATAGTGGATCTAACATAATAGTGAGAGTCCAGTCCATAGTGGATCTAACATAATAGTGAGAATCCAGTCCATAGTGGATCTAACATAATAGTGAGAGTCCAGTCCATAGTGGATCTAACATAATAGTGTGAGAGTCCAGTCCATAGTGGATCTACCATAATAGTGAGAGTCCAGTCCATAGTGGATCTAACATAATATTGTGAGAGTCCAGGCCATAGTGGATCTAACTTAATAGTGTGAGAGTCCAGTCCATATAGGATCTAACATAATAGTGTGAGTCCAGTCCATAGTGGATCTAACATAATAGTGAGAGTCCAGTCCATAGTGGATCTAACATAATAGTGTGAGTCCAGTCCATAGTGGATCTAACATAATAGTGAGAGTCCAGTCCATAGTGGATCTAACATAATAGTGAGAGTCCAGTCCATAGTGGATCTAACATAATAGTGTGAGAGTCCAGTCCATAGAGGATCTAACATAATAGTGTGAGTCCAGTCCATAGTGGATCTAACATAATAGTGAGAGTCCAGTCCATAGTGGATCTAACATAATAGTGTGAGAGTCCAGTCCATAGTGGATCTACCATAATAGTGAGAGTCCAGTCCATAGTGGATCCAACATAATAGTGAGAGTCCAGTCCATAGTGGATCTAACATAATAGTGAGAGTCCAGTCCATAGTGGATCTAACATAATAGTGTGAGAGTCCAGTCCATAGTGGATCTAACATAATCGTAAGAGTCCAGTCCATAGTGGGGCCAGCAGGAGACCATCCCGATCGGAGACAGGTCAGCAGCGCAGAGACGTCCCCAACCGATGCACAGACGAGCGGTCCACCCCGGGTCCCGACTTTGGACAGCCAGCGCTTCATCCGTGGCCACCGAACCTGTGCCCCTCCCTCCACGAAGGAGAGGGGGGCAGAGCAGAAAAGAAACGGCAGATCAACTGGTCTAAAAGGGGGGGTCCGTTTAAAGGCTAGAGTATACAAATGAGTTTTAAACCTTTTCGTACTACAAAATAATAAAAGTATGTACCAGGACTGGTGCTGATATTGTATCAGATTACGGTATGGGCCAATACTTATAGCTCCAATATCGGTACCCCAAAGGAAGTAAAAAACAATTGTATAAGGACACCCAAAATCTACATACCGTGTTAAATAATTTATGCTGACATTATATACACAATAAGCAGGAAGCAAAATGCAGAATGGCTGCCGGAGAAGACCAATGTTTTATTTCCTAATGTGTTGCCTTTGGCCTCGGCTGCTGAGTTAGCGTATGAGTTGTGATTGTTGTGTCATGACCCTGTGACTACTCCCAGGCCCTTGAGACATTTTTTATTTTATTTTGATAGTTAGCAAACATGTTGGTGGGGCTGAGAAGTCTTACATCAACAGACTTTTTGGAGCGAGTACCAGGTCACAAGTTTCCTGTCTGTCTGGACGCAAGGAGAGATGTCCTTTGTGTTTGTTCAGAGCAGCAGCTCGCGAGTCCGTGTTTTCTTTTGGCATCTTTACGGCGGATTACACAGGAATGCTGGCAAAGATTCCTGCTGTCTGTCTAGAACTTACAGGTTGTTGTCTGTACCTCACGTCCTATCCAGGAATGCCTTTTTTGCTATGGTCTTCCTTGAGGACCCGATCTTTGGAACATCATTTCAATGGGAGCCTATAAATCATATTGTTTGATTCGTAGCTAAACATGAGATACTTGGGAGGAAGATTTCCAGGTTTTTTTGGGCTCATAATTAAAAACCGAGGGCTATAGTTCCCAGGCCCTGTGACAGGAAGTGGTGCCTTCTGACCTTTCGGCTCGGCACTTCCTGTCCAATCAGACTCAAAGCGTGATGCTCCTCTGCTTCACTTTAGCTTTTGCTTTGATTGTATTTAAGTGGAAGAATTGATGTGGTAGCAATAGTAGTTGAGCGCATTGACATTCAGCATGCTCTCATGAAGTCATTACCGTATTTTCCGCACCATAAGGCGCCCTGGGTTATAAGCCGCGCCTTCAATGAACGGCATATTTCAAAACTTTGTCCACCTATAAGCCGCCCCGTGTTGTAAGCCGCATCTAACTGCGCTAAAGGAATGTCAAAAAAACAGTCAGATAGGTCAGTCAAACTTCCATCCATCCATTTTCTACCGCTTATTCCCTTTGGGGTCGCGGGGGGCGCTGGAGCCTATCTCAGCTACAATCGGGCGGAAGGCGGTGTACACCCTGGACAAGTCGCCACCTCATCGCAGGGCCAACACAGATAGACGGACAACATTCACACTCACATCCACACACTAGGGCCAATTTAGTGTTGCCAATCAACTTATCCCCAGGTGCATGTCTTTGGAGGTGGGAGGAAGCCGGAGTACCCGGAGGGAACCCACGCAGTCACGGGGAGGACATGCAAACTCCACACAGAAAGATCCCGAGCCCGGGATTGAACCCAAGACTACTCAGGACCTTCGTATTGTGAGGCAGATGCACTAACCCCTCTGCCACCGTGAAGCCCCTTCAGTCAAACTTTAATAATATATTAAAACCAGCGTGATGTGGGCGCGCATGGAGTCGTATATCAACATGGACAGAGCTGCGTGAAAAAAGCCACCCGGCCTCTTCGCGTAAACTTAAACTTACCTTAACCACTCGCTCATCTTTTCTTCATCCATCCCTTCGAGTTAGCTTTTATGATGACGCCGGCTGGAAAGGTCTCTTTTGGCAAGGTCTTCCTTTTGAATATCACCATGGGTGGAAGTTTCTGGCCATTAGCATGGCAAGCTAGAACCACAGTGAAGGATGACTTCTCATTCCCTGTGGTGCGAATATTCACCGTACGTGCTCCCGTTGTATCCACAGTGCGGTTCACAGGAATATCAGTTGCTGTGAAATAGTAATCCGTGTGCGGATGGAGAGATTGCGTCTTTTCATGAACCGGATACCTGTCGCTTAGTAGGAGCCATTTTGTGGTCTTTACAGATGTAAACACACAAAGGAAATGAAACGTAATATTCGCGCGCTTCTTCTTCTTCTACGCGGGCGGGTGGTTGCTTACAGTAGAAGAAGAAGCGCTTCCTGTTCTATGGGGGCGGGTGCTTACCTTGGCGGTTGCTTGCGTAGAAGAAGAAGCGCTTCCTGTTCTACCGGGAAAAAAGATGGCGGCTGTTTACCGAAGTTGCGAGACCGAAACTTTATGAAAATGAATCTTAATATTTATCCATATATAAAGCGCACCGGGTTATAAGGCGCACTGTCAGCTTTTGAGAAAATTTGTGGTTTTTAGGTGCGCCTTATAGTGCGGAACATACGGAACTTGGATTCCTTGCTAGCGCCTTGTCCTGCTCTTTCTGTTAGGATGTCTTCACTGTGGTTTCTGGATCTAATGTTGCGTATGGTTGATTTCAGTCAAACAGCGAGAAAGGGCCCTCAGAAGTCACGATAGCTTTAGTATCGTCACGTTGCTCTTAATGTGACGTTTCCGAGGAAATTCTGGAGACGGCGCTTTTGTCTTTCATCATGAAATGAGTTCTTTAGGAATTGTATTTCAAAGTTTTGCACAAATCTGGTTCAGCTTAGGTTGGCTGGGTTTGTGGTCGTGTCTGATGAAGAATACTCTGAAAGACCTCGGCCTTGGGGATGTGTGTCATGTGGTTTTTGCTGCCAGGGAGCAGCCTCGGAGAATCTATCAGCGATTGGGGCCAATTTGTCAAGGGTAGAGCGTATATTTGTTGTGTTGGACACCTTGCAGCAGGAGTCCTTCCAAGTCAGAGCACAATGTAGCTTCTTGACGTGAGGCCTACAAGATGAATTTTACTCATTTTTCAAGCGGCCCTGAGCTTCCTTCGAAGTACTCAAACTGTCCTCACTAAACCCTCGTTCCCAAACCCCCGCACCCCCACCAAGGTTCCCCACTCACCATGGGATACTGTTGCCAGGCGACAGCCTAGGCCTGTTGGTCCATGGAAGCCCAGACCTGAAAGACTAGCTGTTTGGGTCACTGCTCCCCCGTCTCTCCCTCCTTCTGCCAACCTGTTCATACAAAGGAGTTCTGACTACTTTGGCTCTTTTATTTGGGGGCCACAAAACACTCCACAACCCCCCTACCCTGCAATGTGGGTCTTTGCTTAGAAAGGGAGAGCAAAGATGTGGAGAAGCAGAGCTGCTGGAGGAAGAAGTGGGGGTGTTTATGGGCTCGTGTTGGCAGTGCTGTGTCACTACGGACTCTTGTAGAAGAATAGTCTCTGTTCATGCCCATGTGTTGTTGAAATATAGATTACATTTTTAGATCCCTCACAACTGTTACAATCACAGATGTTTAAGCCCAAGCTCCATTGTTGCAGTTTTCTCACAGATAGGATGCCTCCTCTCGGCGTGTTGCTTTGTGGAGCTTGACTGCGAGTATGAACCGTGTCAGAGATTACAGAGTCTTTGTTCACAGGTGAGTCACCCTCTGACCTCTGGCTATTGTACGGGAGGGGTCCGGAGCTCAGGTTACCTATGCTTCAATGAGCCGGAGAGCAGGAAAAGCTGCATCGGGTTCCATACGTGACGGCGCTCACATACATCAAAATGTCCATGCCACTGAGATAACATATTAAATGAAATTCTTCCTTCTTTTTTCCTCTGCAATCCCCTGGTTGGATGTCAACTTTTGTGGGTTCATGCTACCACCCTGGTTGTAAGTTTCTCCTCATTGTGTTAAGGCATGCGGTTCTCGTTTGCATGCGTTTGTTGCAGTGGTGCCTTTGAATGTGTGCATGTGGTTTATTTTGTTTTTGTTTTTTACAGGATGTCTCTTCAGTGGTGTGAAGTGGTTTGTGTATGTGTGTTGGCCCCAGTCCCATTAGCGAGGCAGGGGTTATTTTGTCTCAGAGAGCACTAGACAGTAGTAGCACAGTGACAGATGTAGACAGATGCACAGGGTCGGGTGGTTGCAGCTGGCAAAATCCCTCATGTTTTGACACGGGGGAGATTAGCCACTATGACCGTCTTTGCTTGCGCCACACCACTCAAAAGACCTCCTTCCTCCTTTCGTCATCATCATCTGGCGTCCTCTTGCTCAGGGGTCAGAAGTCGGCACCCGGGGCCCCCCGGTGCACAACAGCAGCCTGCACCTGCCCCTAATATCCATGTAGGGGGGGGGGGGGAAAGCTAGGACATACATTCTGGCCTTGTGTTTGAGAAGTGGTGGAATCCAAAAGAGTCTGATAAGGAGACAGACAGTCCAATGTACAACCACCAAATTGCGTGAGCTGATATCAGTTGTGTGTTATGAGAAAAGAACGTTGGCCGTGAGTCTGGACGAGTCTAAAGAATGCTTGTTTGGGCTACGACGCTCCAATGCAATTTGAGCAAGAGGAAAAACATTTTCAGCTTGAATAACTGCTGATTTTTATAGTTGGATTTTTTTATATTAATAATGGCACTGTTAAGCGACAACTCTTAATCCAACTTTGACCGGACCAAAACTTTGCACGTTTGATATTTTTGCCGTCACTTATCAAGGCCCTCTGCAAGTTCTTTCATTTTCATTCCGACCCCCAAGATTCCAGACATAGTTAATTTGCCTCTAAATAAACCCAGCCAAGCCATGACAAATTGCCATGGGTACCAAGAAGTGGGAGGGTGGATGATCGGTTGAGTGTCAGTCTTGCTCTTTCGTCTGCGCCGTTGCCCGGGCAACGAGGATCCAGCATTTCAGAGTGAAAGCTGTGTTTTCAGGGCAGGGACAAGGGATTACAGGAAATATGACATGGCATTCCCTCTGGACCAGACCGGCCCCCCCCCCCTTCTCCTTAACCACCTCCACTCCACCAGTTGCATTCTCTCCTGCAGAGTGGCCCCACCCCTCGCCCTGCAGCCTGAGTGACATTATCATCACAATCAGACGGGGGACCTCTGACATTTGACCTGTGTGCGCGTGAGGGGAGGGAGGGAAAGCCAAGCTGGCGTTTTTTTGGTAGGGGGATCAGTGGGGGTTGTTCAAAGATAGAAGCTGTAAGAGCTGAGCCAGCGTTCGCTTCCATTCTCCGAGCCACTAATCAACTTCTAATTAATTGTATGGGGCCTTTGGTAATGTAGCGGTTCATGTAATTGAATTCCTCTTCATAATCTCCCTTTGACTGATACCTATCAATTTCGAGTGTCGAGTCTAATAATCACCCTAAGTCATCTGGGATAGGCTTTAGGGATGAATGAATGGATGCAACTATAACTATTTTACTGCACTTTTCTCTGTCGCTTTCTCGTGGATACACCTGTACACTCCTTTGTGCCAAGGCCTGTGGCTTCTCTTTAAGCTATTGTTCTTGTAACGCTTCAATGAAAACAAAACATCAAAAACATATTCCCGAAAGGCTGGCTTGCTCCCAACCAGTTTGTTTTATAGAGAAGGCACAGGGCACAACAATGGAGTGAAATAATGCTTGTACAAAATAGAACAGAGGAAAACCCATTGTGGATGATGCCCAGGGGTTATTATCCAGTGAAAGAAAAGAACCCAGCTCTCACGGCTCTGTCATCAGCATCAAACAGCCTGTTTGAAGAGGGGGCTTGTTCCAGCCAGAGGCTCCACTGTGGGTGTCAAGTTCCTAACTCAAACTAACCTCAGTTTGCTCAAACCTTGTCTGAACTCCAATCAATCCTCAGAGAGCAATCAGATACTCCTGTTTCAATGTTTAGGTAAAAGACAAAGCAACTAATGTCACTTGGAGGAGGCCAAGGTGTCACTTCCAAAAACCACAGATGCCTTTTTCTATTTGCTCTACAAGAGCGAGTGTAGTCTCCATATTTCTTGTGTCAGTATTTGGGTGGAATCGCCTGGCTTCCTGGCAGTCGTTGTTGGGTGTGCTCCGGTTTCTTTACAGCTGACCTGCGGAAAACGCTGCAACAGCGGAGGAATGTTCGCTGACACACAGAAAATGGGTCTCTCCAGCTGGAGCGGATGCAAATTGTGTGTTTGGTAAATCAGGATATGGCCTGGCTTCATATGCGAGTGCATCGCTCACTCCACAAACCACACTGTACTTTTGAAGGAACCGCCGCTAATACGGAATAATTTCAGGGCGTAGGCGCCTAGGTCGCACCACAGTATGAGTCAAGAAGGAGTTATCCGGGATCTGGAGTGCCAGATGTGGTATATTAATGAACATGATGGGAATTGCCTGATCCAAAAGTTTTCTTCTTTGCATCACAAATATCTAAGTTACCTGTTTTGACTCCTATGTGTGAATTGTTTTGTCCAGATGTCGTCCTGGATTCATCGGTCCACTCTGTCGACACCAGGATCCTTGCCATCGATCACCTTGCCTTAATGGGGCCGCTTGTAAGAGCCAAGTGGTCAACAGTATCCCACAGTACAGCTGTGTGTGCCAGAGAGGCTTCAGAGGTAGACCAATCAGAATACACCAGAAAGATCAGCTCTTGGAGAGTCTTGAGTCCTCAGCTGAACACACCTTTAATTACAGGCCAAGACTGTTTGCTCATTGACGCCTGTGCCACCAGTCCCTGTGCAAACGGCGCCCGCTGTGCCAACTGGAATAACCACTACAACTGCTCCTGCCCACCTGGCTTCCAGGGAAAGAACTGCCGCAGCGACGTGGACGAGTGCCGCAAGCCCGGTGTGTGCCTCAACAGCGGCCTCTGCATCAACACGCACGGGTCCTTCCGCTGCCAGTGTGCACCTGGGTACAGCGGGCGGACGTGCGAAGTGTCCACGCTGCCCTGCGCCCCCTCCCAGTGCCTCAACGGAGGGACTTGTCGCCAGACCAGTGACCATTCCTATGAATGTGCCTGCCTGCCAGGTACAATAAAACTCATCAAATGAGACGTTTTCCTCTAGTGTTAATCTGTAGGATTTTTACAACTTTTTCGGTAGCCTTTGCAATTGTATGCACTAACATTACATGTCGGTTGGAGCGAGTTTGTAGTTCGGGTATCGGCACTCAAGTTTATACATATTATGAATTCCAAAGGATTGAGGGCTTGAAGGTTAAAAGTAGGAATGTGTTTTGCTAGAATATCACGCTATTTGCGTAGCTGACGCTCTGGGGAAACACTAAACAATAATGTGTCAGACCAAATGAACTGTCCCTAGTGGGAGAAACATGCCCCTGCACACATGCAAACCATCACTATCACATAATGCAAGCCCACTGTTTTCCCAGAGCTGAACTGATTCTTCCCAGGCTGATGACGTAGTTCACAGCTCCGATGCTGGGATTTTCTCCTCCGTCACAGGTCAACTTCCTGTCTGCTATTAATATCCCCCCGATGAGAAATGGGATGGTGGGAGAAGTTGGAGGAGGCTGCCCTCCCTTACTCCTGCCGACGCGCTCTGCTCCACTATACTCGCAACAGGAGGAATTCACTTAATGGACCCTTCTGGCTTGCCACTAGGGAGCCGGCAGGAAATATCTCTTGCCAGAAAGGAAGTCATTGAAACTAAAAGATTATAAAACAAGCAAACACCGCGGGGAGCGCAAAAACCTCTGAACGAGCCATCGTGGCTGATGCCGGCGTCGCGTGGGAACCATCAAGAGAGGATGTAAACAGTCAAGACACCCTCTCAACCTTTTTACTGCCTCACACCACTACTACTGTGGGAAACGTGCCATGAGGTTATGAGCGTTTTATGCGTTTGTTTCTCATAACCCGTTTCTTTGCATCCGTCTCAGGTTTTCAGGGACACAACTGTGAGAATAATGTGGATGACTGTCCTGGCCACAAGTGTATGAATGGAGGGATTTGTGTGGATGGAGTCAACACATACAACTGCCAGTGTCCACCTGAATGGACAGGTACGACACATCATGTTTAAAGTAGGTTTCACTTATGAATGAGTCGACTAACATGCCAGCACCTCACCAGGGCAATACTGCGCTGAGGATGTCAACGAGTGTCTAATGCAACCAAACGCCTGCCACAACGGGGGGACTTGCTTCAACACCATCGGGGGCCACACGTGCGTCTGCGTTAATGGCTGGACAGGCGACGACTGCAGCGAGAACATCGACGACTGCGCCATAGCCGTGTGCTTCAACGGCGCCACCTGCCATGACCGAGTTGCTTCCTTCTTTTGCGAGTGTCCTGTCGGCAAGACGGGTAAGTGAGCGGTCTTAAGAACCTGCATGCATGGTTTTTCTTAGTGGAAGCATACCTTTGAGGCCTTTATATATTGGGACACCTGGGTATTGCTTGTATTCTGTCACATGACTTATTCCCGTAGGTAAAAAACAGTGGTGGTCAACCAAGCCAAGATGGTTGTTGTGCAGCAAGTAGCGCACAAACTATCTGAGAACAAAATAGGCTTAAATCTTCCTGCAAAAAGCAGATACAAGTGAAAAACCAAACTATCCAGTGGAATAGATGCCTGATTTGTTGAGTGATAAAGGATTAAACGTCGGTCGCGTTTTCAGACATATCGAACTATTGTGCTCCAGACGCCTTTCTACACGACTAAACAGATCAATACTTGGAAAAGCAAGGAGGTTTGCAACTTCTTTGTGTGTGCCTGGGTCAAGGAAATTGGTATCAAGACTCTCCCGGATAAATCATGCAACATTTTAGCTCAGGTAAGGTTGCATTTCATGATTTAACTTCGCATAACCACGCATTGTTTACGAGTACGTGGAGTTTTCCTCATCTCTATCAAAATATAACTACAGATCTCAACGTTGTGTATGTGCTTGAATGCTTCATTTATGATTGCCGCCTTTGGTAAAAGCTTAACTCTTTTAGGGTTTGCGCACATTTGCTTTATTTTATTTAGACTCGCCAAGTTGGTGCGTTAGATAACACTCGTAGCAAAAAGGTGTTTTGGGATCTCCGAAACAAGATAAAATACGAATAATATCCAGATAATACCAGTGATCACTGCAAACTCGCGCGTTCTTCGACTCTGCTCCCTTGATCTGGAGTGTGTGCCCCTTTTCTCGTTGTTTTTGGTAAAAATCTTGCTCACTTCCGCCCTTCCAGATTACCTCTCGAGGAACTCCGAAGAAATGTTTATCCTTTTCGCGATTTGAACAATTTGTACACTTAAAAACAACACAAGCATTGGCATTTCGAGAAAGGCTAAATGGCATTAAGTACCCAGCGGGAACAGACGCCGGCTTGACCACCACGCATATCCAATGAGCCGGACGTGAGCCGGACAGGACGTCACGTAAACCCAAGCAATTACACCTATAGTATGTGAAATTCTGAAAAGGTTTTATACAACTATTTGAACATTTTAGCCAGTTCATTACATTATGGGTTTAAGTTCAAAGCTGTTGCAGAGCTGGATTCGTGCACTGCGGAACTTGAGCACTCCCCAAACTGTCAAAGAATTGTCCTAAATGTCTTGGACAGATGAAGAATTAAGATTTACGGCAGACTCATGGTCTATCCCAACCCCTAAACAATGTATTAAGGAAAATCTTTCTCTTTCCATAAGGTTTGCTGTGCCACCTCGAGGACGCATGTGTGAGCAATCCTTGCAACGAGGGGGCCGTGTGCGATACCAACCCCCTTAACGGCCGTGCCATCTGCACCTGTCCCGCCGGCTTTGTGGGAGGTGCTTGTAACCAGGACATGGACGAATGCTCCATTGGTATGTCTGCCGCTTGTTCTTTGTCAACATATTGCGACAATGTTCATTTATCACCAACTCATTCCTCTCTGATCCTGCAGGTGCGAACCCATGTGAGCACTTCGGGAAGTGCGTGAACACCGAGGGCTCCTTCCAGTGTCAGTGCGGCCGGGGGTACGCGGGCCCACGTTGTGAGATCGACATCAATGAATGCCTCTCCATGCCTTGCCAGAACGATGCCACTTGCCTGGACCGCATCGGAGAGTTCACCTGCATTTGCATGCCAGGTATCAAGACCTTTCAGCTAAGGGGGAATTATTTAGAGTGGGCTATTATGTAATGGAATCCCATTGCCGTTGTGGGGCACTGTACAGCCAGACAGGGTATTAGTGTGGACAAAAGTGATGGTTGGACTTTCTGTGACAAAAACACAGTGAAACTCTCACGCACGGTCCTACATGCATCCCAGGGTTTTGAGAACTATACAAATTAGAGTTGGGAGTGAGCTCTATAGGAGTGGATGTGAGAGGGCGAGCAGTTAGGGGGAGCGGTGTGCTGTGAATAGTAATGAGTTGTCGAGTGGTGGGAATGGAGCGGAACAATAGGGCCCCTCTATGCTCCACTTTGCACCCTCATACACAGAGAGGGAAAGGAGGCCTTTTCCCAGAGCCTCTCCCCCCCTGCGTCGTCCCCCCTTTTTTTGATTTCCAGAGACAGGCCCTTCCTCTTCGCCCACCGCCTCCTCCTCATCATCATCATCATCATCATCCGCCAGCCTGGCAAAGCACATGCGCAGCCGCCGATTTGGGATTCCACGCTAGCCGCCCCCCATGGGCAGCGCTCCGCTCCACACTCGGCTTCACCATAGTTTGCAAACAGAATGTAGAACATCAGGGTTCGTACACAGAGTGAAAGGTAGCGCATGCACTGCGCAGTAGAGTGATGAACAGGTCCAGTTGTGTCCTGCAAAACTAATAATAACCTACTCAGTGGCCTAGTGGTTAGAGTGTCCGCCCTGAGATCGGTAGGTTGTGAGTTCAAACCCCGGCGGAGTCGTACCAAAGACTATAAAAATGGGAGCCATTACCTCCCTGCTTGGCTCTCAGCATCAAGGGTTGGAATTGGGGGTTAAATCACCAAAAATGCTGCCCACTGCTCCTCTCACCTCCCAGGGGGTGATCAAGGGTGATGGGTCAGATGCAGAGAATAATTTCGCCATACCTAGTGTGTGTGTGTGACAATCATTGGTACTTTAACTTTGAACTTTTCCATGGCCAAATTCAAGCACTTTTTAAGGACTTTCAAGGTCAATTTTCCAGTTTTTCCTAGTACCCTTCAAAAGGAAAACCGGTGTGAATCAATCCATAGCCTTGTTGTTTGAGGTCACCAAATGCCGTCTGTAGGAAAAATAGGGAAAATCTGATAAAGGCGTAAGCCTAACATTGAACCAGCAGTTATTATTAACCGAATGGGGCATAGAAAATGAAGCAGTGTGACTATTCAAAGTCATTGGTGTTTTCAAGATCAATTTTCCAGTTTTTCCTAGTACCCTTCAAAAGGAAAACCGGTGTGAATCAATCCATAGCCTTGTTGTTTGAGGTCACCAAATGCAAGTAGGAAAAATAGGGAAAATCTGCTAAAAACCTAAGCCTAACATTGAACCAGCAGTTATTATTAACTGAATGGGGCATAGAAAATGAAGCAGTGTGACTATTCAAAGTCATTGGTGTTTTCATGATCAATTTTCCAGTTTTTCCTAGTACCCTTCAAAAGGAAAACCGGTGTGAATCAATCCATAGCCTTGTTGTTTGAGGTCACCAAATGCAAATGGGAAAAATAGGGAAAATCTGCTAAAAACCTAAGCCTAACATTGAAGCAGCAGTTATCATGAACTGAATGGGGCATAGAAAATGAAGCAGTGTGACTATTCAATGTCATTGGTATTTTCAAGATCAATTTTCCAGTTTTTCCAGGACCCTTCAAAAGGCAAAAACCGGTGTGAATCAATCCATAGCCTTGTTGTTTGAGGTCACCAAATGCAAATAGGAAAAATAGGGAAAATCTGCTAAAAATCTAAGCCTAACATTGAACCAGCAGTTATTATTAACTGAATGGGGCATAGAAAATGAAGCAGTGTGACTATTCAAAGTCATCGGTGTTTTCAAGATCAATTTTCCAGTTTTTCCTAGTACCCTTCAAAAGGAAAACCGGTGTGAATCAATCCATAGCCTTGTTGTTTGAGGTCACCAAATGCAAATGGGAAAAATAGGGAAAATCTGCTAAAAACCTAAGCCTAACATTGAAGCAGCAGTTATCATGAACTGAATGGGGCATAGAAAATGAAGCAGTGTGACTATTCAATGTCATTTGTGTTGGCAAACGTGTCTCCATTTGTGTTGTTTTTCCACATTTCTTGTTCTTTTTCTTACTTCCAGCACTCAATGACATGGAACAGCACGGATTGATTCACACCGTATTTGTGCTCGTAAACTGCATAACGTGATATAAATACACGCCCCCTCATTTATTAACAAAACTGTTCCACATTAATATAAGGATAATAAATAAAAGGAAAATATTTAGTTTGTTTCACAACACCTCAGTCACCTGTCATTAAGCACATCTAGCCTTATAACTGTGACAACAAATGAACAAAAAGACAACTTTTAACAAAAGTTAACTTTTTGTGCTTTCACTGAGGTAGCCAGACAAGTTAAGTAGACAACGAAAATAATACAGCAAGAAATGCATACAACCATGTTGTGTAAAAAGTACAAAATCATTCATGTTAACTCAGCTCTAAGTTGTGAAAAAGGTTACAAATTATACATTACATGACCATACCTGCCAACTTTTGAAATCAGAAAAACCTAGTAGCCAGGGTCCAGGGGCCGCAGGCCCCGGTAGGTCCAGGACAAAGTCCTGGTGGGGGGTTCCTTCGCCCCTGACGCAAAATAATTATTAGCATTCAGACAGGTTAAAATGTTGCTAAAACCATCACTTTTCTATCAGTCACAGTGACTTTTCAAAACAAAAATATTACAGCGATTGACATGTTTATTCTGTAAGCTAACTTCAATAGTTTGAAATTATTTTGACAGTTAATGCCAGTTATACTGTCAACCTTTCACAAGACTTCAATTTGTTAATTGAAAGTATAAACAGTATAAACACTTTTTACAGTAAACAAATGGTAAAACAGTACTAAACAATTCCATTAAAAAAAAAAAATTGGTGTCATTATTAACTTTCTGTCCAAGCTTGTATAATCTACTGCCTTGTTCAATTGTAAAAAATATTCTGTGCCTAAAATTCACATTTCTATCACAATTATCATACTGTAAACATGGTAAGCTAACTTCATTAAAATTAATAGTCCTGTCAATAGCATGGAATTACAATTCAAATGTAGTTTTTTTGTAAGCCTTTCAAAAGAATTCAAAATATGAAAAATTAATGAAAATGAATTTAAGCCATCAGACACTTGAAAAGTGGCACATCACATCTCTAATGTAATCATTTGAACTTTTCAACAGAAATAGCACTGCAAAAATATTAAGGACATACTTCTGTATTTTGGTAGTTATGCTGTCAACATTTAACAAGATTTCTTCAACTTGGACTTGAAAGCATAAATAGTATAAACACTTTTAACAGTATAACAGTACTAAACAATTCCAATAGATAACATTGGTGTCATTACCTTTTTGTTTGCTCAATTATTGCCTCCGTAAATAAAACTTCGGCATTTATCACATCCAAAGAATCTGTTTGGGCGACGAAAAACGTTGAAAGTTTTCCACTTGTATCGCTAGCAACGGCATTAGACTTGTGTTTTTTTGTCCCAACGTGGTCTTTTACATCGCTAATTCCTCTGTGTCCGATCAAAAAATCTTGTCTGCACAAGGTGCAATTCGCGTAGTTTTCACCTTTTTTGGAACGGATAATTATTCCCGGATAGGCTTTTGAATATTCTTCACGGAATGACTGCAGTTTTCTTTTCGGTTTAAGACTCGTATGCGATTTTTCTCCGGCTGATTCCATGATCGTTCGCTGGTTTGGAAACAATGGCCTCGTGCTTGGCAGCGGTGCTATAAATAGCCTCGCGCATGGCATTCGGAATGGCTCGATAGGAAGTTACGGGAAGCAGTGTCGATTGTCATTGTTGTTACGCGATTTCGTGAATAAAACTTAAAAAAAATAAAAAAAATTTAATTAATGAAAAAACGTATTTTTTATCACTGCAACCGTAACCCGGAATAGGTTGATGAAAACCGTACTAATTACGGGAAAACCGGAGTAGTTGGCAGGTATGCACAGTACAAACAAGTCCAATAATGGACTAAAAATGTCCATCCAATGTTCATTAAAACGATAACCTCCCGGCATGATGGACCGATGCACCACTGTCCTCTTGGGGGCGACACTGAGCCGTATATACATGACAACAACCTAATGTAAGGGCTCGTGCAAAGCCAACAGATCAAGCGTGTAGCTTTCATTTTTAAGGAAACTTATTTTATTTGTTTCCGTCTTATAAATTAGCTTATTGAATCAGACTGCCGAGAAATATGATGAACATTTCCAAGCACTTCACCCAAAATTCAAGCATTTTTCAAACCTTGAAAACACAACATTAAAATCCAAGCATTTTCAAGGGTTTTTAAGCACCCGTACCAACCCTGTAACATGCATCTGGTGAATGGGATGCTGACCCAGGGCGTGGCAATGCTCCACAGACTTAGTAACATGTTAGGATTTCAGTGAGGTCCCCCCGAGAGAACCATTTCCCATTGGTACAAGTACACCAATACATGTTTATGTAAATATGTCCTCAAACTCTTGTCTTCCAGGCTACATGGGGACTTACTGCGAGAACGACATCGACGACTGTGAGAGTAACCCGTGTGTAAATGACGGCATCTGTCGGGACATGGTCAACGGCTTTTCATGCACCTGCCAACCTGGTAAGGCCAGTGACTTGAATGTGCACATGTATGCTATTGTAACAACCCTAACCCTAACCCTAACCCTTCCCCCCACTAAAAAGCAAACATGTCTACAAGAAGGCACATATTTGCAAGCTTTCAAGTGCATGCCAGACCAACAGGTGGCACTGTAGCAATAACTGAAAGCCAACTTCAACCAATGCTTGGAAACCGTCCTTGGCGAAGTAACAATGAAGTTATTCCTGCACTTTAAAATGGACACAAAAAGTGTTCCAGTTTGAAATTAGCCAAGACATACCTCAAATTAAGTTTAGAAAAAGTTCTCCTGGCTGCAGTTTTCCAGAGAGTTTGTTTTCTGTAGAAAATCACTTCTAGGGAAGACACAATTGCTTGTATTCCGACACGAGAAGTTAAAACCAGTGGTGGTCAACCCAGCCAAGCAGTACGCAAACTATTTCAGTACAAAAAAAGCTTAAAGGGGAACATTATCACAATTTCAGAATGGTTAAAACCATTAAAAATCAGTTCCCAGTGGCTTATTATATTTTTCGAGTTTTTTTTCAAAATTTTACCCATCACGCAATATCCCTAAAAAAAGCTTCAAAGTGCCTGATTTTAACCATCGTTATAAACACCCGTCCATGTTCCTGTGACGTCACATAGTGAAGCCAACACAAACAAACATGGCGGAAAAAACAGCAAGCTATAGCGACATTAGCTCGGATTCAGACTCGGATTTCAGCGGCTTAAGCGATTCAACAGATTACGAATGTATTGAAACGGATGGTTGTAGTGTGGAGGCAGGTAGCGAAAACGAAATTGAAGAAGAAACTGAAGCTATTGAGCCATATCGGTTTGAACCGTATGCAAGCGAAACCGACGAAAACGACACGAGAGAAAGAGAGGACGAATTCGGCGATCGCCTTCTAACCAACGATTGGTATGTGTTTGTTTGGCATTAAAGGAAACTAACAACTATGAACTAGGTTTACAGCATATGAAATACATTTGGCAACAACATGCACTTTGAGAGTGCAGACAGCCCAATTTTCATCAATTAATATATTCTGTAGACATACCCTCATCCGCGCTCTTTTCCTGAAAGCTGATCTGTCCAGTTTAAGGGACGGTGTGAGCCAAGACATCCAGGGGGTTTAGCTCGCTCGTCTGCGGGAACAAACTGCCGCCATTGCTTGCCGTGCTACCGAGGTCCTTTGTCCCTGAATTGCTCACACACTCCGGCAGATTCAATGGGGGTCTGGCGGCAGATTTCTTTGACTTTATCGTTGGAAATGCATCTGCTTTGAGTGCCGCAGGATAGCCACACATTCTTGCCATCTCTGTCGTAGCATAGCTTTCGTCGGTAAAGTGTGCGGAACAAACGTCCAATTTCTTGCCACTTTGGCATCTTTGGGCCACTGGTGCAACTTGAATCCGTCCCTGTTCGTGTTGTTACACCCTCCGACAACACACCGACGAGGCATGATGTCTCCACGGTACGGAAAACAGTCGAAAAAACGGAAAATAACAGAGCTGATTTGATTCGGTGTTTGAGAAAAGGGCGGATTGCTTCCCGAGAGCGAATATTAGAAAGGCGTTTAATTCGCCAAAATTCACCCATTTAGAGTTCGGAAATCGGTTAAAAAAAAATATGGTCTTTTTTCTGCAACATCAAGGTATATATTGACGCTTACATAGGTCTGGTGATAATGTTCCCCTTTAAATCTTCCTGCAAAAAGCGGATACGAGCAAAAATGCAAACCATGCAATAGAATCTATCACTGTACTAAAAAGATTTGTCAAGTGTTATTAAGGATTATAGGTCGGTCTTCCCAGACATATCGAACTATTGTGCTCCAGACGCCATTTTATACGACAAAACCGATGGAAACTTGGAAAAGCATGGAGGTCTACAACTTCTTGGTGTGTGGTTGGGTCAAGGAAATTGGTATCTAGACTCTCCCGGATGAATAGACATTGTTTTTGCTCAGGTAAGGTTGCATTTCAGGATTTAACTTCGCGTCTCCTGTCATGTTTGTTGCTGTTCTCCGTCTTTATCAAAATATAACTATAGATGTCAACATTGTGTACGTGCTGAGAGATTGATTGATTGAGACTTATTAGTAGATTGCACAGTACAGTACATATTCCGTACAATTGACCACTAAATGGTAACACCCCAATCAACTTGTTTAAGTCGGGGTCCACGTTAATCAATTCATGGTACGAATGCTGCCCTTGGTAAAAACTTACCGTATTTTCCGCACCATAAGGCGCCCTGGGTTATAAGCCGCGCCTTCAATGAACAGCATATTTCAAAACTTTGTCCACCTATAAGCCGCCCCGTGTTGTAAGCCGCATCTAACTGCGCTAAAGCAATGTCAAAAAAACAGTCAAATAGGTCAGTCAAACTTTAATAATATATTAAAACCAGCGTGATGTGGGCGCGCATGGAGTCGTATATCAACATGGACGAAGCTGCGTGAAAAAAGCCACCCGGCCTCTTCGCGTAAACTTAAACTTACCTTAACCACTCGCTCATCTTTTCTTCATCCATCCCTTCGAGTTAGGTTTTATGATGACGCCGGCTGGAAAGGTCTCTTTTGGCAAGGTCTTCCTTTTGAATATCACCATGGGTGGAAGTTTCTGGCCATTAGCATGGCAAGCTAGAACCACAGTGAAGGATGACTTCTCATTCCCTGTGGTGCGAATATTCACCGTACGTGCTCCCGTTGTATCCACAGTGCGGTTCACAGGAATATCAGTTGCTGTGAAATAGTAATCCGTGTGCGGATGGAGAGATTGCGTCTTTTCATGAACCGGATCCCTGTCGTTTAGTAGGAGCCATTTTGTGGTCTTTACAGATGTAAACACACAAAGGAAATGAAACGTACCGTACGGTAATATCCGCGCGCTTTTTCTTCTTCTACGCGGGCGGGTGGTTGCTTACAGTAGAAGAAGAAGCGCTTCCTGTTCTATGGGGGCGGGTGCTTACCTTGGCGGTTGCTTGCGTAGAAGAAGAAGCGCTTCCTGTTCTACCGGGAAAAAAGATGGCGGCTGTTTACCGTAGTTACGAGACCGAAACTTTATGAAAATGAATCTTAATATTTGTCCATATATAAAGCGCACCGGGTTATAAGGCGCACTGTCAGCTTTTGAGAAAATTTGTGGTTTTTAGGTGCGCCTTATAGTGCGGAAAATACGGTAAGTCTTTTAGATTTTGCTCACATTTTCTTTCTTTTAGACTCTGGTGCTTTTCGAAACACTCGGTAGAAAACGTGTTTAATTCAAATAATATCAAGATAATACCTGAATGGGAAATAGTCATCGTTAAAATCATTTTAAACAAACTTTTACCAAAGTGATCACTGCAAGCTTTGGACAGGAGTCTTTCGTAAAGTCTTGGACTACTTCCGCCCTTTTTGATGACCAGTCGAGGAACTCTGAAGTTTAACGTTTATCCTTTTTGCGGATTTGTACAGCTGAAAAAAACCAAGCATAGGGCATTTTTTCTTGGAGAAATGCTAAATGGCGCAGAGCTATCTTGACCACCACGTACATTTAATGGGCGGGACGTGAACCGGACGTGACGTCCGTAAAATCCAAGCGATAAAAACAATGTTAAAATACTGAAGAAGAAAAAAACGATATCAAGGCGACAAGTTGGTAAAATCCATTTTCTGGCGGTAGTTCATGTAAAATTGTGTTTTTCTTGTTAATGTTATCATTTGAACGTACTTGTACACCAATCTGTCTTGAATAGAATAGAATAGAATGCCTTTTATTGTCACCATACACCGGTGCAATGAGATTAAAAGCAACTTCCAGTACCAGTGCGACCGTCTATAAATATGCAAAACATAGGAAGGAAAGAAAAGAAAAATAGTGCAAAAGGAGGTAAGGTGCACAGTCCAGTCCTGGGAACGAATGTTTTGAATTTGTTGTTTAAATATTATTCTGCATATATACAGAAGCATTCTACGGAGCCCCTAAAGGGACATGGGGGAAATTTCTTTTTTTTATAATTTCTTTTTTATTTTTTTATTTTTTTTTTTAGACTTGTATCTCGTGCGCACGAGAAACTTTTTATAAAGTTATAGAAAAAATAAAACAATTAATTGTATAATTTTATTTTTTATTTTTTTATTTTTAGACATGTATCTCGTGTGCACAAGATACATGCCTTAAAAAATAAATAAATACAAATTATTTTAAAAAAAATTCCCCCATGTCCCTTTAGGGCAGGGGTCACCAACCTTTTTGAAACCAAGAGCTACTTCTTGGGTACCGATTAATGCGAAGGGCTACCAGTTTGATACACACGTCAATAAATTGCCAGAAATAGCCAATTTGGTAAATTTACCTTTAACTCTATGTTATTATTAATAATTAATGATATTTCTTTTAAAAGAAGATTTAAATTTGATTCTACAGATTTTCTAGATTTGCCAGAATAATCTTTTTGTGTTTTAATCATAAGTTTGAAGAAATATTTCACAAATATTCTTTGTCGAAAAAACAGAAGCTAAAATGAAGAATTAAATTCAAATTTATTTATTATTCTTTACAATAAAAAAAAATCTATTTACTTGAACATTGATTTAAATTGTCAGGAAAGAAGAGGAAGGAATTTAAAAGGTAAAAAGGTATATGTGTTTAAAAATCCTAAAATCATTTTTAAGGTTGTATTTTTTCTCTAAAATTGTCTTTCTGAAAGTTATAAGAAGCAAAGTAAAAAAAATAAATGACTGTATTTAAACAAGTGAAGACCAAGTCTTTCAAATATATTTTCTTGGATTTTCAAATTCTATTTGAGTTTTGTCTCTCTTAGAATTAATGTCGAGCAAAGCGAGACTAGCTTGCTAGTAAATAAATAACATTTAAAAAATAGAGGCAGCTCACTGGTAAGTGCTGCTATTTGAGCTATTTTTAGAACAGGCCAGCGGGCTACTCATCTGGTCCTTACGGGCGACCTGGTGCCCGCGGGCACCGCGTTGGTGACCCCTGCTTTAGGGGCTCCGTAGCATTCAGACTGTGGGTGGAAAGTAAAAATTGCACACAGAGAGGTGCTAAACCAGGGGTGCTCACACTTTTTCTGCAGGCGAGCTACTTTTCAATTGATCAAGTCGTGGGGATCTACCTCATTCATATATATAATTTATATGTACTTATTTATGAAATATATGTTTTTGTTAACAAGTTAAAGGTGTTTAACGATAATGCAAGCATGTTTAACACATATAGTTAATATTGTTAATACATTAAAGGTGTTTAATGATAATACAAGTATGTTTAATACATATAGTTAATATTGTTAACAAGTTAAAGGTGTTTAAAGATAATGCAAGCATGTTTAACACATATAGTTAATATTGTTAACAAGTTAAAGGTGGCTAAAAATAATACAAGCATGTTTAACACAAATAGTTAATATTGTTAACAAGTTAAAGGTGGTTAAAGATAATACAAGCATGTTTAACACATATAGTTAATATTGTTAACAACTTAAAGGTGGTTAAAGATAATACAAGCATGTTTAACACATATAGTTAATATTGTTAACAAGTTAAAGGTGGTTAAAGATAATACAAGCATGTTTAACACATATAGATTCCTTTCTTTCATGAAGACAAGAATATAAGTTGGTGTATTACCTGATTATGATGACTTGCATTGATTGGAATCAGACAGTGGTGATGATAACGTCCGCATTTTCGAATGGAGGAGAAAAAAAAGTCCTCCTTCTGTCCAATACCACATGAAAGTGGTTGGTTTTTGGCATCTTATTTGTCCAGCTTCCGTACTCCTTTGTATACACTTTACAAGAAATACATTGTCGGCAAACTCCGTAGCTTGCTAGCTTGTGCACGCCAGCTTTCTGAGACTCTTATTTTGGTAGCGCAGGCAGGATGAAGCAGAGCTTTTATTGTGCAACTGTGCAGTCGGTCTTTGGAGTTTTGACGACAGGTACGGCGCCAGAGTCTGTTGAAATAAAGTGTTTCTCGCCTTCCAGTCGGTAATTTTAATGAGCTGGCAGCAGCCAGCGTCATCTCAGAAGACCCTCGGGTGCCGTGAATGTCAATCAAGTGACGAAAGTGACGTCATAGTGAAGATTTATGATCGCTCATTTTTAGGACTATTTTTTTAATGCCTGGCTGGTGATCGACTGACACACCCTCCGAGATCGACCGGTAGATCGCGATCGACGTAATGAGCACCCCTGTGCTAAATTATAAAACCAGTGCCTATGAGAAGTTCACCGTGGTTATGGCTTTAGGGACAAAAACTGTTCTTGAGTCTCTTGGGACTATGAGCGGAAATTAGCCCTTGGCTAAAATTTGCCATATTTACATACATATGTTTATTAATATGTGTATTTTAAATAAAGAAGAAAAAGGAGGACCAAAGCGTTCAAATGTGTACTGTACAATCAAACTAGCCATGATATGACATGTCACCAAAATCAAAGAGACTTACATATTTTGAAAAAAAGACAGGCTGCCTATCCTCATGCCTAAACAAAGACACCATTGTGACCCCCGTACCCCCCTCCCTTTTGGAATGCAGAAAGGACAGCAGTCTCCCTCAAAACTTCCCTGGTAGTCGGTGCTGTGGGGTGGGGGGGGAACAGCAGTCTTGCTAATGAGATTCTTTTCCAGGTCCACAATTTACATCTGGGACAGACGTCTTCCCCCCCCCCTCCGACCCTTTTCCTCCCCTGCGCTTCCCCATCTCGCTATTGAGCCAAAAGTTGATGTAGGAAGGGGGAGGACGAGAAAACAATCCCACTGTCTCCTCTCCCAACACCCCCCATCACACATTGTTAATCAAGGGAGCAGCGTGCTACCGATGCAGCCGCCCCTCATCGTCTCGGCACTTTGCCCACCGATTTCAAGGCTGTGCAGTTTCTCAAGCTCTTAAAGAAAGTCCTGTTACTTCATGTAATCACAATTGTTGGTCTTGGTAATGCTAGTGAGGATTCTGATAACAGATATTACAAGTTTTAGAATCTTTCAAATTCAGTCCGATATTTTTCTGGCCTTTTCAACCAATTCTACTTGTCGGTCCCCTTAAGCAGAGGTTCTTAACCTTTTTGAACCTCGGGGCCCAACTTTTCCCACAAGAGGGGCCCGCGGCCCACTCAAATATTGACACTGAATTAGTAATCTTAGCTTTGATTTTAATCGTATTTAACAATGATATATAACCTACTTGCATTTGAACAGGATAAGCCTTGTCCAATGATATGAAACCGATCAGGCTGATTACCAAAATAAATACTAATAAAATATACCGCAAAATTGGAAATAAAATAATATTAAATAATTGCAGTATATATTTTTCGTTAATAAACTGTCAATAAAATTAAAGTGCAAATTAAAATACAGCTTTATATTTTTAGTCATAATTTCTGCGCTTAAACCAAATGACTGTAGCTCATACTTGCCAACCTTGAGACCTCCGATTTCGGGAGATGGTGGGGGGTGGGGGGTTGGGGGGGTTAAGAGGGGAGGAGTATATTTACAGCTAGAATTCACCAAGTCAAGTATTTCATATATATATTTATATATATATATGTATATATATATACAGGGGCGCCGCTAGGGATTTCGGGCCCCATGAAAAGAATCTTTACAGGGCCCCCAACACAGTGTCATTATTTTTTCTGTATTATAATTTCATCATTATTAGGGGCCTCTCTGGACCCTCTCCATCATGGGCCCCTAGAATCCGTCTCCATTACCCCCCCCCCCTTTTCGGCGCCCCTGTATATATATATATATATAAGAAATACTTGACTTTCAGTGAATTCTAGCTATATATATATATATATATATATATATATATATATATATATATATATATATATATAGCTAGAATTCACCAAGTCAAGTATTTCATATATATATATATATATATATATATATATATATATATATATTTATGTCTTAATAAGGTTATCCAAAAAAAATAGTGCTCGATACCGTAGTAGAGCGCAATATATGTATGTGTGGGAAAAAAAATCACAAGACTACTTCATCTCTACAGGCCTGTTTCATGAGGGGTTCCCTCAATCATCAGGAGATTTTCTCCTGATGATTGAGGGAACCCCTCATGAAACAGGCCTGTAGAGATGAAGTAGTCTTGTGATTTTTTTTCCCACACATATATATATATATATATATATATATATATATATATAAGAAATACTTGTCTTTCAGTGAATTCTAGCTATATATATATATATATATATATATATATATATATATATATATATATATATATATATATATATATATATATATATAGCTAGAATTCACCAAGTCAAGTATTTCATATATATATATATATATATAAGAAATACTTGTCTTTCAGTGAATTATAGCTATATATATATATATATATATATATATATATATATATATATAAATAAGAAAAATACTTGAATTTCAGTGTTCATTTATTTCCACATATACACACACATAACACTCATCTACTCATTGTTGAGTTAAGGGTTGAATTGTCCATCCTTGTTCTATTCTCTGTCACTATTTTTCTAACCATGCTGAACACTCTCTCTGATGATGCATTCTGCTTCGTCTCCTTGTTGTGTGCGCAGTTGTGCACTGCACTCTCTAAAAGCCCGAGATGTTATTGTCACATACGCATGTACAGTAGATGGCAGTATTGTCCTGTTTAAGAGTGTCACAACATTGCTGTTTACGGCAGACGGACTGCTTTACGGACGTGAAAACAGGCTGTCGACACGTCACTCAGGTCCGCATGAATTTCGGGAGATTTTCGGGAGAAAATTTGTCCCGGGAGGTTTTCGGGAGAGGCGCTGAATTTCGGGAGTCTCCCAGAAAATCCAGGAGGGTTGGCAAGTATGCTGTAGCTCCAGACTACTTCTGTTTTTTGGAGTTTGTCATTACTGCCACCCGCGGTGAAAATGTGTATTACCTATACAAACCACAACTGAGAAACAGATTTTTATTCTTATTTTTGGTGACCCAACAATTATTATTATTATTATTATAGAGGTTTATTTGAAATAGGGACAGATACAGAAACATATATATCTGAAACAGTTATCCAATGTATGCATCATAGTGTTTGTAGCCAAAGCTAATTTACAACACTTGTCCCCAACAACAACACAGATCCAACATCATTAAAATAGGAAAATAAAAAATAGAATAAGGCAAAGATGAGTCGATAATAATGATAATAGAAATAATGCAGACAAAGTGCAAACTAGATAAAACCCAATAACAATAATAACACAGACAAAGTGCAGACTAGATAAAAACCATCCATCCCAATTAGTAAAAATGAGTAAAAACTAAACATGGGACACGATTGTTGCTCAACTAGCCATAATTAGGGACCGCAATGTCCCTTTGGGACAGAGGACCCTATTGTAATTGTAAGGTTTTATTATTATTATTCCGCCGCCTCTTTGAGCTGCAATTTGACCCCCTTAACATGCTTCAAAACTCACCATGTTTGACACACACATCAGGACTGGCAAAAATTGCCATATAATAAAAAAAAAAAACCCCCAAAACTCAAAATTGCGCGCTAGCGCCCCCTAGGAAAAAACACAGACAAAACTGTCGTAGAGACATGAAACAAAAACCTCTATGTAGGTCTGACTTAGACCTAGTTTTCATACATTGACATCCTTCAGCAAAAATCAACAGGAAGTTGGCAATTCCCCCTTCAAAACAAAAGTTTAGTAAAAACAGTCACTTTTGCCTCTTTAAGCTGTAATTTTACCCCTTGAACATGCTTCAAAGCATGGACACACACACCAGGACTGGCAAAAATTGCGATCTAATAAAAAACCCAACCCCAAAACTTAAAATTGCGCTCTAGCGCCCCCTAGGAAGAAAACACAGACACAACTGCTCCTAGGAAGAAAACTCAGACAAAACTGCCTGTAACTTCCAGGACGAATGTCGTAGAGACATGAACCTCTATGTAGGTCTCACTTAGACCTACATTTCATTCATTGACAACCCCCAGCAAAAATCAACAGGAAGTTTGCAATTCCCCTTTCAAAACAAAAGTTTTGTAAAAACCGGTCACCTTTTTTCAAACATTATCTCCTCTGAGCGCGTTTGTCGTGTCGGCTTCAAACTAGCACAGGAGAGAGATTGAACCCTTCTGATTAAAAGTTGACCAAATAGTTTTAATTACTGCTCCGGTTTGGATTTTATGTGCCGTCAAAGTCAGTCCCGTCCTTCGCTGCTTGCAGCTTTAATTTTAAATTGTCTTTCAAATGTCTATTCTTGGTGTTGGGTTTCATCAAATAAATTTCCCCCAAAAATGCGACTTATACTCCAGTGCGACTTATACTACGAAAAATACGGTAAGCAAAATTATCTGCCAATAGAACAAGAAAATTCGTTTTTTGAAAGTGACAAGTGCAGGTATACTTTTCAAAGTGTCCGGTAAAGAGTTCCATAGTTGTGGTCCTTTTATTGGAAAGACAGTCTGGGCAAAAGATGTTCTACGGAATGGAACGCAACAGTTGCCTTTTGACATTGCTCGGGTGGTATATCTGGTACCACTTTGCAGTCTTGTAATTGCCTTGCAGAGCAATTGGGGAGCAGAGTTATCCTCGCCCTATGGTTAAACAGTGACCTAAAGAGCTGTACCAAATTTGGTGTTAATCGGACTAAACACGTTAAAGTTACCGTGGGTGCTCTGCTAAGTACAGTAAGCTGTACGGGAACTTTTCAGTCAAGTCGACAAACTTTAGAGATTAATAAAAGTGCCACCAATAACAGAAACACAGGCATCATTGACTAATATTCACCTGGGTTAGCTTACTCAGATACAGACTATATGTTGCAGAATCATTTAGATTTCTTGGTAGCTGCACTTTGTGTTAGCGCCATTGCATGACCTTGAAATGCCACCAAGGTCATGGGATTTTGGCATGGTGGCGCAAGTGCACAGATGACACTTCCTTAACCAGTCTGAGCCAGACATCTCCACGCTGACCAAGCCAAAGACCTCTGGCCCTTCAAGAAGAGAAAAAAAAAATAAGTGCCCTCTGACCTGATCCACTAGACCTCCTCCATGACCTGTCGCCTCTGTGTTTGACTGTCCCAGGCTTCACGGGCACCATGTGTCAGATCGACATCGACGAGTGCGCCAGCACGCCCTGCCAGAACGGAGCCAAGTGCTACGACCGGCCCAACGGCTTCGAGTGCCGCTGTGCTGAAGGTGAGGATACCTGAGGAGAGAAGGGATGGTAATTGTTAAGTGTTTTGTTTTCCTCTTGTGAGGATTCACCTATGTCTCTGCAAGGCTGCGGGGCCCAGCAAACTGACTTGAGGCCCCTAATCCCCCTCTGTCCCACTTATGATCACGGGGTCACTAAAGACCAGCATTTGCCAAGAAAAGAACCTTGGTCATCACCCCGACATCTGTTCATTTGTTCATCTGCTCAACGCCCCCCTACACACACACATGTCCACTACCTTATGGTGTCCCCTCGCCCTCATTCCTTTACATCTGCGGTTTTATCAGAACACACTCAAATACATTTAGTCCCAGAATAGTGCGTTAAATGGTTTGTTAACTGTGTATTGATATGAAGGCTTTTAGTTGGGCCTCTATGAAGGAGTCTGCTTCATTGTTTCAAATGCCAGCTGCTTGGTATTCCCTGTGTTTGTAACCCCCCCCCAAACTGCTCTGCAGGGTGAAGTGGCTCTGTTTGACGTGGTGCAGACCATTGTTCCCTCCGCCACCGAGAACAAAAGCAGACCCGGGGTGGTTAGGGGGGTCTTGTGTAGGACTTTTTCTTTATTGCTTTGCCCAACTCAGCAGCGCACCATACACATACCAAACAAACTAACAATTGTCTTACACCCGTTGGCATGGAAACCACAGCGACCCATGCTCAGAGCGGCTTTTTTAGAAGACCAACGCCGGGAAACGAGGGGATAAACGTTTCTTAAAATGACTCATTTATGCACTCAACCTAAAAAAATGACAGACGATAATTTAGAGAATAATTTCTAATTTTAGGATACGAGGGCACACTCTGCGAAAGCAACACCAACAACTGCCAGCCAGACCCGTGCCACCACGGCACCTGCATCGACGGCATTGCCAGCTACACGTGCAACTGCGACGCCGGCTACACGGGCTACCGCTGCGAGAACCAGCTCAACGAGTGCCACAGCAATCCCTGCCAGAATGGAGGCAAGTGTGTGGACCAGGTCAATAGGTACATCTGTCAGTGCCAGCACGGAACATCAGGTAATAAGATGCCTCTGTAGCTTCATCACTAAGCATCACATTTGAGGCAGTCCTCTGATGTTGGGAAAATATTTCTGGCTTCCACGCAGGTACCAATTGTGAGATCAACTTTGACGACTGCGCCAGTAACCCATGTGACTATGGCATCTGTAAAGATGGCATCAATCGCTACGACTGCGTCTGCAAGCCTGGCTTTACTGGTACGTAGTTCTAAAAATATGGAATTAACATATTTAAGAGCACACAGACTCTTCAAACATGTCTTCTTATCAGGTTCAAAGTGTAATGTGGAGATAGACGAGTGCACGTCAAGCCCCTGCCGGAATGGAGGCACATGTGTGGATGAAGAGAATGGATTCCACTGCCAGTGCCCGCAGGGGTTCAAGCCCCCGTATTGTTACTCGCAGGTGGACGAGTGCGGCAGCAGCCCCTGCGTCCATGGCTCGTGCAGGGACGACATCAACGGGTATGCACGCTGGAGTTTCACTTGCATGAGCTTACTGTTCGTCTTACGGATTTTTCTTGTGTCTTTACAGTTACCGCTGTGACTGCGAGCCAGGGTGGGTGGGAAAAAACTGCGACCTCGACAGGAACGACTGCTTGCCAAGCCCGTGCCAAAACGCCGGCACCTGCATTGATCAGCTCAATGGCTTCACTTGCAAGTGTCGCCAGGGCTTCAGAGGTTAGCCATGGTGGTACACAGTACACTCCTATGTTTATTCATGAATCTTGAAAGTATCTGATCGGGGTGTTTGTTCTTTGGACAGGTAACCTATGCCAGGTGAACATCAACGAGTGTGCGTCCAGCCCTTGCCTGAACAAGGGTACATGTGTAGACGGGGTGGCGAGTTTCACCTGTCTGTGCGAGCTTCCCTACAGTGGACCCACTTGTGCCGAAGTGCTGACCCCTTGCTCGCCAAACCCTTGCGCCAATCAGGCGGTCTGCACCCACACTCCAGACTACATGGGCTATCAGTGCAACTGCCAGCCCGGTTGGCAAGGTAAGCACCACAAGGATCCAACAGGAAGTCTTCACAGTCATGGGTTTAGACGTAACGGTGACTCGTTTTTGCCGTCTGCAGGGCAGCTGTGCAACAGAGATGTGAACGAATGCCTGGCAAATCCCTGCAAAAACCGCGGGACTTGCTCCAACACACTTGGATCTTTTGTGTGCTCCTGCAGACCGGGTTTCACTGGGCCCACATGTGAAACAGACACTAATGACTGCTCTCCAAGTGAGTGGCCACAAGAATGACAGCTTTGTTTATTGCCAGGCACATGTACCTTTCCTTATTCTTCTTGCTTTGTGAAAACAGATCCATGCCTAAGCGGAGGCTCCTGCACAGATGCCATTAACTCATTCCACTGTAGCTGCCTGCCGGGCTTCACCGGGCCGCGCTGTGCTCTGGAGATCAACGAATGCCAGAGTTTGCCCTGCAAAAACGGAGGCACGTGCACAGACTATGTGAACTCTTATACTTGCACCTGTAGGCCCGGCTTCACTGGCATCCACTGTGAAACCAACATACCGGATTGCACGGAAAGGTGCGTGGTATTTGTGCAGGCATACCTAATAACTGGTCTTTTTAAAATACCCCTAAACCTAACTATAATCCTAAGTAAAGTTGAGTCATTTTCACATCCACAGCTCTTGCTTCAATGGAGGAACATGCACAGACAAAGTCAATGGCTACTCCTGCTCCTGCCGCTCTGGCTTCACCGGTTCTCACTGCCAGTACGAGGTCAACGAATGTGACTCTCAACCTTGCCTTAACGGAGGTATCTGTCAAGACGCCTTGGAGTCCTTCCGTTGCACCTGCCCAAAAGGCTACGCTGGCACCCGTTGTCAGGTACGCGTTAAAAAAACATGAAAGTTATGATAAGCCAAGTATCTAGTCTAACATCTGCTTCCATCCTTTGCTTCCAGACACCAGTCGACTGGTGCAGACGCTCCTCTCCCTGCCAGAACGCAGGACGCTGTCGTCAAAAAGACTCGTCCTTCGTCTGCGAGTGCAGTAATGGCTGGTCTGGACGTTACTGTGACATCCCCAGGGTCTCCTGTGAGACAGCAGCTCGCCAAAGAGGTATCTTTTTGAAAACATTACCCTGCCTTCTGTCTGCGTCAAACACAAGTCACTCCAGCCCTTTGTCTCGCTCACCAGGACTCCAGACAGACGAGCTGTGCCATCACGGCGGACACTGCGTCAACAGTGGCAACACACACTACTGCAAGTGTCCCGGCGACTACACCGGCAGCTACTGCAAGAGCCAAGTGGACCACTGCGAGGACAAGCCCTGTCGCAATGGTGCCACCTGCAGGGGATATGTTGGAGGATACCAGTGTGACGTGAGTCAATGAGACTCTCTTGTAATTATTAGATAATGAAACTAATAGTCTTCTGTCATTTCAGTGTATGCCAGGTTTTACTGGTCAGAACTGTGAGCTGGAGATCAATGAGTGTCAGTCCCATCCTTGCCAGAACGGAGGCACATGCATCGATTTAGTAGGACATTACATCTGCTCATGCCCACCTGGCACGCTGGGTACGCATGCAAGTTGCAGTTTAAAAAGAGACCTTTCTTGCCGACTACAGCAAGCATTAACTCTTGCCCCATCGTCCCCTTCAAGGCGTTCTGTGTGAGATAAACGAAGATGACTGCGCCCCGCCCCTGAGACTGCGCGGTGTTCCTCCCAAGTGTCTCAACAACGGCACCTGTGTGGACAGGGTGGGCGGATACCGCTGCAATTGTCCCCCCGGGTTCACTGGCGAACGATGCGAGGGAGACATCAACGAGTGTCTGTCCAGCCCGTGCAGCCCCTCCAACAGTTTGGACTGCGTCCAGCTGCCCAATGACTACCAGTGTGTCTGCAAGCCCGGCTTCACAGGTTAGATCAATTTCTTTCAAGCTTACTTGGTTGAGGCAGACGGTTGCCTCACACACTTGGAATCTGTTCTTTGGTCCAAGAGCTTACTCTGCAAATATCAAGGATTATACGTTGGGCGCCTTCCCAGGTTACTCATACAAACACAGGCGGTAAGATCAGATCCAAATTGCAAGAGTTTATATTTAGAATGGAAGACAAATCTCATCAAATCTCGTAAATGAAATACGAACATAGGATCAACAGTAAGTAAATACCGTATTTTTCGGACTATAAGTCGCAGTTTTTTTCATAGTTTGGCCGGGCTCCAGTGCGATTTATATATGTTTTTTTCCTTCTTTGTTATGCATTTTCGGCAGGTGCGACTTATACTCCGGTGCGACTTATACTCCGAAAAATACGGTACATTTTATTTATAAAGCGCTGTTCACAGATAAAATCACAAAGCGCTGTACAAAACATAGGTGAAGTAAAACAACAATTAAATTCAAAACAACAGGGGCAACATCATAGAAAGGATACACAGTGGATTAAAAAGGATAGTTAAAAGGTGCATTAACTAAAAGGGAAGTTTTCAAATGTTTCTTAAAAGTTTCAACACAGTCAAGATCACAGAGGGACTGGTGCAAATTGTTCTAGAGCAGTGGTTCTTAACCTTGTTGGAGGTACCGAACCCCAGCAGTTTCATATGCGCATTCACCGAACCGTTCTTTAGTGAAAAATAAAATGTTTTTTTTTTCAAATTGAAGACAAAGTTATATGTTTTTGGTAACACTTTAGTATGGGGAACATATGCTAAGTAACAAAGACTTAATTTTGAGTTATTTGGTTAGGGTTAGAGGTTTAGAGCCAGGGTTAGAGGGTTAGGGTTATAATAAGGCCATGCCGAATAAGGCATTAATAAGTACTTAATAATGACTAGTTAAGAACCAATATGTTACTAATTTGCATGTTAATAAGCAACTAGTTAATGGTAAATATGTTCCCGATACTAAAGTGTTACCATGTTTTTTTTACTGGTGCACAAAATGAACCGTGCATGAACATCACCTTGTTCCAAGAACAAAACCAACACAGTGCATAAACTCACAACAAATTACACACTTGCAAATCAGTGTGACTTCTGCTGTTGCCGTATCCGTAATACGCCGATAGGGAGAAGTTTTTATTTACACGATGAGTCGGGTGTGTCTTGACCTCCGCCGAACCCCTGAGCCCGACTCACCGAACCCCTAGGGTTCGATCGAACCCAGGTTAAGAACCACTGTTCTAGAGTCTGGTAGCTATATCCTGGAATGCCAGGTCTCCACGGGTTTTAAAACGAGTTTTTGGGATCTTTATAAGACCCTGGCCTGAAGACCGAAGGCTGCGCCCTGAGGAGTAACGGCATAGCAAGTCAGTGATGTACTGAGGGGCCCCACTATGCAACGCACGGAATGCCAGGACTAAAATCTTAAACTCAATGCGGAATTTACCTCACCTGACTCTCGACAGATCCTTGTAGTTCGCTGAGGACTTCTCAAAAGGAGATGTATTTCAGAAGGCGGGGCCTTGTAAAAAAAATCATTGTCTGTGATTGGATAAACCACTTGTCCGTTATCTTGAATGACGTGCAACTTCAACCACTCACATCGGAATCAACCCGTGACGCCGATGAGAGCGACGCTGGGAAATCCGAAACAGAACAGCCGACATATTGGATAACGACAGAGCGAAAAGTTAGATAATGTTAGTAGACGATCAAGAGCAATCAGCAGGGAGACAATTATAACGACTGGGTTCTGCACTCGTCCCATTTCCTTCACCACCAGTGGAGCGATTTGGTAAATCAAGCTCTTGCCAAACGCGGTCGTAAGAAGAGCCAAAACATCCTTGCCACCAATAAATGCCTTCAAAACCGATCTCTGTTCATCTTTTAAATAATTAATATTCAATAGATTTGACAAAACAGTTGCAATAGCAGAATCAATGTCAGCACACGACTCCACGATCCTGAATCAAACAGTCGCTTCGGCGCTACGTCACATGTATGAAATCCCGCCCGGCGATCCTGATTGGTTAATTATTTTTTGCTATCTTGAAGGAGTTTGCATTGCCCTCGATCCCAGATCCTTGTGTGGAGCTCAGCGAACTACAAGGATCTGGCGAGAGTCAGGTTGGAATTCAACTGGAAGGCAAGGAAGCACCTCCAAGTCCGAGTCCATGGTTCTCGCCCGGAAAAGGGTGGAGTGCCATCTCCGGGTTGGGGAGGAGATCTTGCCCCAAGTGGAGGAGTTCAAGTACCTCGGAGTCTTGTTCACGAGTGAGGGAAGAGTGGATCGTGAGATCGACAGGCGGATTGGTGCGGCGTCTTCAGTAATGCGGACGCTGTATCGATCCGTTGTGGTGAAGAAGGAGCTGAGCCGGAAGGCAAAGCTCTCAATTTACCGGTCGATCTACGTTCCCATTCTCACCTATGGTCATGAGCTTTGGGTTATGACCGAAAGGACAAGATCACGGGTACAAGCGGCCGAAATGAGTTTCCTCCGCCGGGTGGCGGGGCTCTCCCTTAGAGATAGGGTGAGAAGCTCTGTCATCCGGGGGGAGCTCAAAGTAAAGCCGCTGCTCCTCCACATCGAGAGGAGCCAGATGAGGTGGTTCGGGCATCTGGTCAGGATGCCACCCGAGCGCCTCTCTACGGAGGTGTTTAGGGCATGTCCGACCGGTAGGAGGCCACGAGGAAGACCCAGGACACGTTGGAAAGACTATGTCTCCCGGCTGGCCTGGGAACGCCTCGGGGTCCCCCAGGAGGAGCTGGACGAAGTGGCTGGGGAGAGGGAAGTCTGGGCTTCCCTGCTTAGGCTGCTGCCCCCGCGACTCGACCCGGATAAGCGGAAGAAGATGGATGGATGGATGGCAAGGAAGACTGGATAAAACGGGGGTGATATGGGCTGTTCTGGGTGCCCCGGTCAAAAGTCTGGCAGTCGCATTTTGTACAGTCTGAAGTCTCTTTAGCGTTGACTTGTTGAAAAGAGAATCGCAATAGTCAATGCGATCATTTCGAAAACCAATTTTAACAACACTTCAACACTCCAAACTAATTCAAATCCCCCAGAATCTAAAATTAATCTGTTCTCTTGTTGTGAGTGATTGGGGACTGGATCCTCTTTTAAATGAACTTGCAATATAAAAGGCAAAAACTACTTCGGTTTCCTTGGCTTAGGTCTGTGCTTTTCCCTACTTGTGTTTCAGGTCGAAGGTGTCAGAATAGGTTCAGTGCGTGCGAATCTCAGCCGTGTCAAAACGGAGGAGCGTGTTCTGCATCCAGTTCCGCAGTTGGCTACACGTGCACATGCCAGCTGGTGAGTCCACATTCACTTCATTTCTTGTTGCCTTCATGCGGTTTGTTGATGGGATGATGTCTCGTCTTCAGGGATACACTGGTCCCAATTGTGAACGAAGCATGTCCTGCCGGGAGCTGTCTTGCTACAACGGGGGAAGCTGCGCCCTCACCACGCGGGGAGCCCGCTGTAGCTGCCTGCCAGGTTACGGCGGGCCGCAGTGCGCCCACCGCAGCAACGAAGGCTGCTCTTCCCAACCCTGTCGCAATGGCGGACTGTGCACCGAGGAGACCGGCTTCCCGTTCTTCCACTGCCAGTGTCCCAGTGGCTGGACAGGGAAACGCTGCGAGCAGGGCGGCCGACTCAACGAGATCCCAACGCTCTCATGCCCGCTGGCCGACTGCCACGGCAAAGCGAACGACGGCGTTTGCGACAAGGAGTGCAGCACATTGGCTTGCCGTTGGGACGGCGGCGACTGCTCCCTGGCCGTCAACCCCTGGGCCCGGTGTGCGGACCCCCGCTGCTGGCGGGTCTTCAACAACAGTCAGTGCGATGAATCGTGCAACAATGCGGATTGTTTGTATGACAACTTTGACTGCAAAACCAAGGAGAAAGTTTGCAAGTGAGTTTTTGTCCCGTGACTCAAAATGTTTACCACTGATTTAATAAGGAGTGATGAAATTCCATCCATCCATCCATTTCTACCGCTTATTCCCTTTTGGGGTCGTGGGGGGCGCTAGAGCCTATCTCAGCTACAATCGGGCGGAAGGCGGTGTACACCCTGGACAAGTCACCACCTCATCGCAGGGCCAACACAGATAGACAGACAACATTCACACTCACATCCACACACTAGGGCCAATTTAGTGTTGCCAATCAACTTATCCCCAGGTGCATGTCTTTGGAGGTGGGAGGAAGCCGGAGTACCCGGAGGGAACCCACGCAGTCACGGGGAGAACATGCAAACTCCACACAGAAAGATCCCGAGCCCGGGATTGAACCCAAGACTACTCAGGACCTTCGTATTGTGAGGCAGATGCACTAACCCCTCTGTCACCGTGCTGCCCGTGATGAAATTCCAATATTGAAATTTGAATTGTTGCCATTTTGGATCTGGCAGAATCTGACACAAGGGCAAATTGATTTTCTGTCGGGGTTTACTCCCTTAGCCTTACCCTCGAGTGGGTTGACCGCAAATTGGATTATTTTTTCATTCATGATCTGGATGGAAATTGTTTTTGTAATACATAAATTACATTGTAATTTGCATAACTTTAAAAATGTTTTATTTGAGATGGCAATCGTGATCCAGGCTGCATCCAGTTCAGATATTTCAACTAGGAATCAGATCAACATTGGATTGGGGTGTATATTGTAGCGTCCCGGAAGAGTTAGTGCTGCAAGGGGTTCTGGGTATTTGTTCTGTTGTGTTTATGTTGTGTTACGGTGCGAAATGTGTTTGTCATTCTTGTTTGGTGTGGGTTCACAGTGTGGCGCATATTTGTAACAGTGTTAAAGTTGTTTATACGGCCACCCTCAGTGTGACCTGTTTGGCTGTTGACCAAGTATGCTTGCATTCACTTGTGTGTGTGAAAAGCCGTAGATATTATGTGACTGGGCCGGCACGCAAAGGCAGTGCCTTAAAGGCACACCCCCGATATTGTTTTCTGGGTGGAAATCGGGAGAATTTGGAGAGAATGGTTGCCCCGGGAGATTTTCGGGAGGGGCACTGAAATTCGGGAGTCTCCCGGGAAAATCCGGAGGGTTGGCAAGTATGACTGGGAGACGCACTAATTTGGATATGAATCATTGTGGATAAGCATGGACATAAGATATGTGAATGCATTCTGATCAATTCGCTCTGATCTGGAGTTTGATCTTTTCTGTCAGGAATCAGATTAGTTTTTGGTATGACCTATGATCTGTATTTGAAATATTAACCTAACCCAGGGGTCGGCAACCCGCGGCTCCGGAGCCGCATGCGGCTCTTTGATCACTCTGATGCGGCTCGGCAGCTTACTTGCCGATCCCCGATTTTCCCGGGAGACTTCCGGATTTCAATGCCTCTCGCAGAAAACTCCAGGGTTTAATATTCTCCGATTTTCACCCTTACAGTTATAATAAGGGCGTGCCATGATGGTACAGCATTTGGCGCCCTCTACAATCTGTATTATCAGCGTGCCAGCTCAACCCTTTGTTATGCAGTATGTGTCTTCTGCTTGTACAAGTACGTGACAGCAAGGCATACTTGGTCAACAGCCACACAGGTTACACTGACAGTGACCATATAAAACAACTTTAACACTCTTACTAATAATGCGCCACACTTTGAACCAAAACCAAACAAGAATGACAAACACATTTCGGGAGAACATCTGCACCTTAACACAACATAAACACAACAGAACAAATACCCAGAATCCCATGCAGCCCTGACTCTTCTCCGGGCTACATTATACACCCCTGCTACCACCAAACCCCGCCCCCACCCCAACCCTGTGCGTCGGTTGAGGTGGGCGGGGTTTGGTAGCGGGGGGTGTATAATGTATCCCGGAAGAGTTAGGGCTGCATGGGATTCTGGGTATTTGTCCTGTTGTGTTTATGTTGTGTTACGGTGCAGATGTTCTCCCGAAATTTGTTTGTCATTCTTGTTTGGTGTGGGTTCACAGTGTGGCGCATAAAAATACTTTTTATGCAGTGTTATTTCGTTTTAAATTTCAAAAAAAATTTGTGGCTCCCATTGTTATCTTTAATTTGTGAAACTGGTCAAAATGGCTCTTTGACTGGTAAAGGTTGCCGACCCCTGACCTAACCCAAATGTTTTTCTAGTCCCATATATGAGACCTACTGTATCGACCACTACGCCGACGGCCTGTGTGACCAAGGCTGCAACACAGAGGAGTGTGGTTGGGACGGGCTGGACTGCGCCCAGAAGGTTCCGGAAGACATCGTCGACGGGGCTTTGGTTCTGGTGGTCCTTCTGCCTCCTGAGGAGCTCCTCCGCACCAGCACGGCGTTCTTGCTCAAGTTGAGCGCCATCCTTCACACAACACTGCGTTTCCGCCTGGACCACAACGGAGAAGCCATGATTCGTCCTTACACCCGGCGGGAGGCACGCTTGAAGCGCGAGCTGCAGCCCCAGCAGGAGATCATTGGGTCAGTCGTGTGTGCGGATGAAGAACAGATGTTGGCTTCTACTTCAGACCTTTAACACGTGTCTTGACTCCCGCAGCTCCATCGTGTACTTGGAAATAGACAACCGCTTGTGCACTGATGACTGCTTCCCGTCCCCTGAAAGCGCTGCGGACTACCTCGGAGCGCTGTCGGCTGTGGAAATGCTCCGCTTCCCATATCCTCTCAAAGAAGTCCGAGGTGAGTGGATATACTCAATGATCTCAGGAAGAACTACAAGGAACATATCTGCAATTGCTATTTTTTTGTCCCGACAGGTGAAAGGATCCCGGTAGACCCTGATCCCATTCCTCAGTGGGGCAAGCTGATGCTGGTCGGGATCACCTCGCTCTTCCTTCTGGTCATCATGGTGATCGGCATGTTGATTTCCCGCCGAAAGAGGGAGCACAGCACCCTTTGGTTCCCCGAAGGCTTCTTCCTTAAAAAGGAGCCGAGCAGCAACAAGAACAGACGGGAGCCAGTGGGCCAGGATGCTCTAGGAATGAAGTACGTGTCCCCCAATACCGCTTACCTCCACTAGGGGGCATAAACATGCATATCTGTTAGAGATGCGCGGTTTGCGGGCACAACCGCGGAGTCCGCGGATTATCCGCGGATCGGGCGGATGAAATTAAAAAAAATTAGATTTTATCCGGGGGTCGGGTCGGGTCGGGTCGGGTCCGGCGGTTGAAATAAAAAAAAATTAGATTTTAAATAGATTCAGGCGGGTGGCAGTTAAACCAATTCGGAAATATATATATATAGTTAAATGTTGTTACCCACATACGAAAAACGAGCAGGCACCTGCTGCATATGCCACAACAGAAGAAAAAAAAAGAAAAAAGATGGACACTTTTACGGAGCGGAGAAGGGACGCCTCACCGGGGTCCGGGACCGAGGCTCCTTCCCCCGAGAGGGCCCCACCGGGAGCCGTAGCTGAGGCGATCCGCGAGAAGGGCCCGACGCACGTCCAGGGTCACCACCGCGCCCACCGCACCGACACCCCGCCTCGTCCGCCTTCGCCGCGGCCGGCGTCACGCGCAGCAGGTAAGCAGCTTACCTGCCCGCCACCCCCATGGCCGGGGGCTCGTAACAGGGGTCACTCCGCGCGCTCCGCCCGCGCGGCTTACCTGCCCGCCACCCCTGTTGCCGGGGGCGCGTAACAGGGGTCACTCACGAAAGGGGTGGGGCTCACCCTGGTTGATATAGACAGCAGGACGGTGGCCATGGAAGTCGGAACCCGCTAAGGAGTGTGTAACAACCCACCTGCCGAATCAACTAGCCCTGAAAATGGATGGCGCTGGAGCGTCGGGCCCATACCCGGCCGTCGCCGGCAGCGAGACGCGCTTGGAGGTGCGCTCAGCGCGGCTCCCATATGATTGCGCACTGGTGTGCGTCTGGGTCGTGACAGCGTGGCACGCGAATGTCTGTGCTGCATTGGATCAGTCTCCTTTCTTTAACAGGCAAAAGCTTTATAACCTCACTAATGCCTTGCATCGTCTATATTAGATATATAACAACGGGCGGGTGCGGGCGGGTGCGGTTCTGATCAAATGTTACATCGGGTGGATGGCGGATGGTTGACGACTTTCTGATGCGGTTGCGGATGAAATAATTGCCTATCCGCGCATCTCTAATATCTGTGGTTCATTCAGTCTTAGTTGTTCATGTTTATCATTGTCACCAACAGACATATGCCCAAAACCGTTGAGGAATCTCTGCTAGGAGATCACAGTGACCAGTGGATGGACGCAGACTGTCCAGAGCCCAAGAGACTAAAGGTTAATGGGATCTACTGTGCGTCACACGTTCAAGAGTTAGGTCAGATGACTAACTTCTCTGACTCTGCAATAGATGGAGGAGCCGAGCATTCTGTCAGAGGGTGAAGACGCGGTGGACAGCCGGCAGTGGACGCAGCATCATCTGGCTGCAGCGGACATCCGCGTCCCACCCACCATGGCGCTCACACCACCTCAAGGGGAGTTTGAAAGCGACTGCATGGATGTTAACGTCCGAGGCCCAGGTTGGTAGTTCTGTTTTTTTTCCCTAATCATATGCGGTATATGGTTTAATTTTTATTAATCACAACATGTGTTTTAGGTCATGAAAAAAATGATCTATGGAGCAACGGTATAAACAAAATATAAACTGTGGGCCAGGAAAGCACCTATTCATAGCTAGAGATGTCCGATTATGGCTTTTTTGCCGATATCACGACTCTTAATTACCGATTCCGATATCAACCGATACCGATATATACAATCGTGGAATTAACACATTATTATGCCTAATTTTGTTGTGACGCCCAGCTGGATGCATTAAACAATGTAACAAGGTTTTCCAAAATAAATCAACTCAAGTTATGGAAAAAAATGCCAACATGGTACTGCCATATTTATTATTAAAGTCACAAAGTGCATTATTTTTTATAACATGCCTCAAAACAGCAGCTTGGAATTTGGGACATGCTCATGAGGAGGTTGAGTTGGGCGGGTTTGGGGCACGAGTGGGTGGTAGGGGATAGCGGGTTGGTGTATATTGTAGTGTCCCGGAAGAGTTAGTGCTGCAAGGGCTTCTGGGTATTTGTTCTGTTGTGTTTATGTTGTGTTACGGTGCGGATGTTCTCCCGAAATGTGTTTGTCATTCTTGTTTGGTGTGGGTTCACAGTGTGGCGCATATTTGTAACAGTGTTAAAGTTGTTTATAAGGCCACCCTCAGTGTGACCTGTTTGGCTGTTGACCAAGTATGCATTCACTTGTGTGTGTGAAAAGCCGTAGATATTATGTGACTGGGCCTGCACGCAAAGGCAGTGCCTTAAAGGCACACCCCCGATATCGTTGTCTGGGTGGAAATCGGGAGAAATTCGAGAGAAGAGGAGGCACTGAAATTTGGGAGTCTCCCGGGAAAATGGGGAGGGTTGGCAAGTATGACTGGGAGACGCAACTGCTCTGTACTTCTCCCGACGTCCGTGTATCACTCCGTACAGCGGCGTTTTAAAAAGTCATAAATTTGACTTTTTGAAATCGATACCGATAATTTCCGATATTACATTTCAAAACATTTATCGGCCGATAATATCGTAATGCCGATATTATCGGACATCTCTATTCATAACCGATAGTGATCATTATTTCTATTTTCATAACACAGTACTTGCTAGTTTATGTATTTCCATATCGTCTGCATCCTTCCGTCTCGGGAGACGATGGGGTAGATGCTAGTGGATCTACATGACCTGGGCATGGAACTCTGGAGGGCAAGGGATGGTGGATCTATGGTGGATCCAAGGGAGTGACGAGTGTCGATACAGCTTGGCACCAGCGACGCCGCAATGACAAACCGGCCTTTGGGACTCCTGATTTTCTGTCAGAGTTTACTCCCTTAGCCGTACCCTCGAGTGGGTTGACCGCTCGGCAGCGGTGGTTTTGAGATTGGAGATTTCCTTATCCTAGATGGGCTGCCTTACCAGGTTTACAAGCCCATCCATGCAGGGAAGCCCAGACTTCCCTCTCCCCAGCCATTTCGTCCAGCTTCTCCCGGGGGATCCCGAGGCGTTCCCAGGCCAGCCGGGAGACATAGTCTTCCCAACGTGTCCTGGGTCTTCCCCGTGGCCTCCTACCAGTCATACATGCCCGAAACACCTCCCTACGGAGGCGTTCGGGTGGCATCCTGACCAGATGCCCGAACCACTTCATCTGGCTCCTCTCGATGTGGAGGAGCAGCGGCTTTACTCTGAGTTCCTCCCGGATGACAGAGCTTCTCACCCTATCTCTAAGGGAGAGACCCGCCACCCGGCGGAGGAAACTCATTTCGGCCGCTTGTACCCGTGATCTTGTCCTTTCGGTCATGACCATAGGTGAGGATGGGAACGTAGATCGACCGGTAAATTGAGAGCTTTGCCTTCCGGCTCAGCTCCTTCTTCACCACAACGGATCGATACAGCGTCCGCATTACTGAAGACGCCGCACCGATCCGCCTGTCGATCTCACGATCCACTCTTCCCCTCACTCGTGAACAAGACTCCGAGGTACTTGAACTCCTCCACTTGGGGAAGGGTCTCCTCCGCAACCCGGAGATGGCACTCCACCCTTTTCCGGGCGAGAACCATGGACTCGGACTTGGAGGTGCTGATTCTCATCCCAGTCGCTTCACACTCGGCTGCGAACCCATCCAGTGAGAGCTGAAGATCCTGGCCAGATGAAGCTATCAGGACCACATCATCTGCAAAAAGCAGAGACCTAATCCTGCAGCCACCAAACCAGATACCCTCAACGCCTTGACAGCGCCTAGAAATTCTGTCCATAAAAGTTATGGACAGAATCGGTGACAACCCATCTGCCCGAACGCGGCAGGTACATACTTGCCAACCCTCCCGGATTTTCTGGGAGACTCCCGAAATTCAGCGCCTCTCCCGAAAACCTCCCGGGACAAATTTTCTCCCGCAAATCTCCCGAAATTCAGGCGGAGCTGGAAGCCACGGCCCCTCCAGCTCCATGCGGACCTGAGTGACGTCGGGTGCGCAACACCACGTAAATTGTTGGCCAACCAAAAAGTAACCCCAGTACGCTATAGCCAACATTCACCAGGGGATGGCAACAGACAAACAAAGATCACTATTACATTCCTCCCCTTTTAGAAATGTATAGAAGTTACTCAAAATAAATAAACAACCCACCAAAAAATGCAGCAGCTCAATTAAAAAACTGTACTTAAGCCACATTATTTTCTTTTTTTTTTTTAGTACTGAACTCTTAACCCTCATTTGTAAAAAAAAAATAACATGCTTATTATACAAACAGTATTTGTACACCTTTAACACAGATTTTTATACTGTCTTCAGAGATTCAGTTTTTTTGGTGGAACTCGAAACCTTTCTGGGTACCTGCGAAAGGGTGTTCAGCATGGTCAGAAAAATAGTGACAGAGAATTGAACAAGGATGGACAATTCAACCCTTAACTCAACAATGAGTAGATGAGTGTTATGTGTGTGTATATGTGTAAATAAATGAACACTGAAATTCAAGTATTTCTTTTATTTATATATATATATATATATATATATATATATATATATATATATATATATATATATATATATATATATATATATATATATATATAATAAAATAAATATATATATAGCTAGAATTCACTGAAAGTATTTATATATATATATATATATATATATATATATATATATATATATATATATATATATATATATATGAAATACTTGACTTGGTGAATTCTAGCTGTAAATACACTCCTCTCCTCTTAGCCCCGCCCCCACCCAGACCACGCCCCCACCCCCCGAAATCGGAGGTCTCAAGGTTGGCAAGTATGGGCAGGTAGCACGGGGGTACATCTTACCCGTGGCGGTATAAGCCCGACCTGACTCCATTTTCATTTTATACGTATTAGTTATACCCATTTTATTTGGTTTCTGTGCTTGTAATTAGTCAAAGCTTCCTCACAATCTGGTGCTATAGCGATACCTGTTGCTCTGGCATGTAGTCAACAACCTGACATGTTTTAAATATGCACATTTTGCACACTTTTTGTCCAGCTTGGTCATAACCTTGATTGATTTTTTTTTTTTTTAACTAGATGGTTTTACACCACTAATGCTGGCATCGTTCTGCGGAGGCGGCCTGGAGTCAGAGGTGGCCGAGGAGGAAGAGAGCGAGGAGTGCTCGGCCAACATCATCTCTGACCTCATTTACCAGGGTGCATCCCTCGCCGCTCAGACGGACCGCACAGGCGAGACGGCGCTTCACCTGGCAGCCCGGTACGCCCGCGCCGACGCCGCAAAGAGACTTTTGGATGCCGGAGCGGACGCCAATGCTCAGGACAACACCGGGCGCTCGCCTCTGCACGCCGCCGTGGCGGCGGATGCACAAGGGGTATTCCAGGTAAATATCGACGAGCCATCATTTTCACTTGAAACTTTTGGAGAGAAAAATTCATTAACTTGTCTAGCATTTTCTCTTAGATTCTGATCAGAAACAGGGCCACAGACCTTGACGCTCGCATGTACGACGGCTCCTCTGCACTCATCCTGGCTGCCAGACTGGCAGTGGAAGGAATGGTGGAGGAACTCATCACGTGTCATGCAGACGTTAATGCAGTTGATGAACTCGGTGAGCAAGCTTGTTTCCTCATCAGTATTAAAATAAATACAAATATATATTATTATTCATATTTAAATATTATTTATAATATAAAAAAATCCACTTTAAAACAATAAATCATCATCAAAATGTAATTAATCTTTAAAAAAAAAAAATACAATTAACAGTATTTAACAACCATATTTAATTTAAAAATAATTGGTATCTTTGTAAATATAAACAAAGAAAAATATAATATAATTGTAAATGTTAAATGCTAAAAACTAAGGACAATGTTTTCTCATCAGTATTAAAATAAATAAAAATATATATATTATTCGTATTTAAATATAATTTATAATATTAAAAAAATTCACTTTAAAACAATAAATCATCATCAAAATGTAATTAATCTTTTTTTTTAAATACAATTAACAGTATTTTTTAACAACCATATTTAATTTAAAAATAATTGGTATCTTTGTAAATATAAACAAAGAAAAATATAATATAATTGTAAGTGTTAAATGCTAAAAACTAAGGACAATGTTTCCTCATCAGTATTAAAATAAATAAAAATATATATATTATTCGTATTTAAACATAATTTATAATATTGAAAAAAATCACTTTAAAACAATAAATCGCCATCAAAATGTAATTAATCTTTTAAAAAAAATACAATCAACAGTATTTTTTAACAACCATATTTAATTTAAAAATAATTGGTATCTTTGTAAATATAAACAAAGAAAATATAATATAATTGTAAATGTTAAATGCTAAAAACTAAGGACAATGTTTCCTCATCAGTATTAAAATAAATAAAAATATATATATTATTCGTATTTAAACATAATTTATAATATTGAAAAAAATCACTTTAAAACAATAAATCATCATCAAAATGTAATTAATCTTTTTTAAAAATACAATTAACAGTATTTTTTAACAACCATACTTAATTTAAAAAATAATTGGTATCTTTGTACATATAAACAAAGAAAAATATAATATAATTGTAAGTGTTAAATGCTAAAAACTAAGGACAATGTTTCCTCATCAGTATTAAAATAAATTAAAAAAAAATATATTATTCGTATTTAAATATCATTTATAATATTAAAAGAAAATCCACTTTAAAACAATAAATTATCAAAATTAAGTAAAAAATTAAGTTAATATTTAAAAAAAAAATACAACTAACAGTTTCTTTTAACAACCATATTTAATTTTAAAATAATTGGTATCTTTGTAAATATAAACAAAGAAAAATATAATATAATTGTAAGTGTTAAATGCTAAAAACTAAGGACAATGTCTCCTCGTCAGTATTAAAATAAATAAAAATAAATATATTATTCGTATTTAAATATCATTTATAATATTTAAAAAAAATCCACTTTAAAACAATAAATTATCAAAATTATGTAAAAAATTAAGTTAATATTTAAAAAAAAAATACAACTAACAGTATCTTTTAACAACCATATTTAATTTAAAAATAATTGGTATCTTTGTAAATATAAACAAATAAAATATAATATAATTGTAAATGTTAAATGCTAAAAACTAAGGACAATGTTTCCTCATCAGTATTAAAATAAATAAAAAATATATATATTATTCGTATTTAAATATAATTTATAATATTTTAAAAAATCACTTTAAAACAATAAATCATCATCAAAATGTAATTAATCTTTTTAAAAAAATACAATTAACAGTATTTTTTAACAACCATATTTAATTTAAAAATAATTGGTATCTTTGTAAATATAAACAAAGAAAATATAATATAATTGTAAATGTTAAATGCTAAAAACTAAGGACAATGTTTCCTCATCAGTATTAAAATAAATAAAAATATATATATTATTCGTATTTAAACATAATTTATAATATTTAAAAAAATCACTTTAAAACAATAAATCATCATCAAAATGTAATTAATCTTTTTTTAAATACAATTAACAGTATTTTTTAACAACCATACTTAATTTAAAAAATAATTGGTATCTTTGTACATATAAACAAAGAAAAATATAATATAATTGTAAGTGTTAAATGCTAAAAACTAAGGACAATGTTTCCTCATCAGTATTAAAATAAATACAAATATATATGTTATTCGTATTTAAATATAATTTATAATATTATAAAAATTCACTTTAAAACAATAAATCGTCATCAAAATGTAATTAATCTTTTTTTTTTAAATACAATTAACAGTATTTTTTAACAACCATATTTAATTAAAAAAATAATTGGTATCTTTGTAAATATAAACAAAGAAAAATATAATATAATTGTAAGTGTTAAATGCTAAATCCTCATCAGTATTAAAATAAAAAAAAATATATATATTATTCGTATTTAAATATCATTTATAATATTTAAAAAAAATCCACTTTAAAACAATAAATTATCATCAAAATTAAGTTAAAAATTAAGTTAATATTTTTAAAAAATACAACTAACAGTATCTTTTAACAACCATATTTAATTTTAAAATAATTGGTATCTTTGTAAATACAAACAAAGAAAAACATAATATAATTGTAAATGTTAAATGCTAAAAACTAAGGAACATTTTAAATTACTAGCTATATTTTTTAAATTATAAATAAAATACCCGATATTATTATAACATAAGTTAAAGTTATAATTAAAGTACCACTGATAGTTACACACACACACTAGGTGTGGTGAAATTACTCTCTGCATTTGACCCATCCCCTTGTTTCACCCCCTGGGAGGTGAGGGGAGCAGTGAGCGAATCATTTTGGTGATTTAACACCCCAATTCCAACCAATTTCCGGGAGTAATGTTTTTATAGATGTTTAAAAAAAACAAAATAAAATAAAATTATATTTCATCTGAACATCAGTAATAAAAAAGTTACATTTAAAAATGTTTATCAAAATTCAATTGGTATTATTAAACACCAGGAGAGTGTGCCAGGGAAGGATGGTTTTGCACTATCGTAGTGGGAAAAACAACTGTTGAGATTCAAACAGGCAATCCTACTGTCAATGCCAGCGACAGTCGAAGTGGAATTTTCCCTCGTTAGCATTAAGGTATTGATTGGCAGAACGATCGCTGTGGATCAGTCCAAAATAGTCGAAATCACCCACGTTAGCTTCCTACAATTTTTAAATATTACTAGATATAACAGTTTTTAACCAACTATTTCAAAACAACAATTTGTGTCTTTCTAATACAATGACTAGAATTACAACTGAAGGATCATAATTAACTAAAATACTGAAAAAAATACTACCTATAATCTTTTTAAAGACAAATAAAATAACCAATTTTACAAATTAAAAAAGAATCAATAGTAATATTTTTTGAAACAGTACTGTATTATAATTTTTAAAACGATTATTAAAATTATAAAAATAGTAAACGTTTGAAAACCGCAGAACGATGTTAAAACCCACTAAAGTTGAGTGAAAGCCAATTGTTAAAAGTAATTTGTGTTGTTCAGGTAAATCCGCCCTGCACTGGGCTGCTGCTGTCAACAATGTGGACGCTACTGTGGCCCTGCTGAAGAACGGAGCAAACAAGGACATGCAGGATCTAAAAGTATGACCGCCATTCTTACTACTTAAAAAGGAGCCATATGTAATAATCTGGCCAGAAATGGTACTGCAATCACGGTCAAAATTCTGACTGAGTTTGCCAGATACGCAGCCTAATCCAGCTGGATGGACCGGACTACTCCAAGGAACTTCAAACTTCCACTGCCTCTTACTAGGGGTTTAGGTGCTGGGACCATAATAGCTGAATAGACAAGCGTTTTGTTAATAACAAATCTCTAACCAACGCATTTTACACAGAAATTAAGCTATTTTCAGGAAGAAGTACGTCATGCCTTCGTACAATATCATAGAAAATGGCAATCATATGGTTATTGTCAGTAATATCAGAAAACAAAGACTAAAACCAACTACAACCAAGGCTAGCAATGGTTATACTATGGAAAATAAGTAGAGCATGCTTAGCAGCCTAGTGTACGCCCAAAACTAAGGAGGAGACATTTTACCAAGGTATGCCTGTAGGCTACTGTTTCAAACGTTTCAGATTGCCATATACAAACCCCGTTTCCATTAGAGTTGGGAAATTGTGTTAAATGTAAATATAAACGGAATACAATGATTTGCAAATCCTTTTCAACCCATATTCAATTGAATGCACTACAAAGACAACATATTTGATGTTCAAACTCATAAACTTTATTTTTTTTTGCAAATAGTAATTAACTTAGAATTTCATGGCTGCAACACATGCCAAAGTAGTTGGGAAAGGGCATGTTCACCACTGTGTTACATCACCTTTTCTTTTAACAACACTCAATAAACGATTGGGAACTAAGGAAACTAATTGTTGAAGCTTTGAAAGTGGAATTCTTTCCCATTCTTGTTTTATGTAGAGCTTCAGTCGTTCAACAGTCCGGGGTCTCCGCTGTCGTATTTTACGCTTCATAATGCGCCACATATTTTCGATGGGAGACAGGTCTGGACTGCAGGCGGGCCAGGAAAGTACCCGCACTCTTTTTTTACGAAGCCACGCTGTTGTAACACGTGCTGAATGTGGCTTGGCATTGTCTTGCTGAAATAAGCAGGGGCGTCCATGAAAAAGACGGCGCTTAGATGGCAGCATATGTTGTTCCAAAACCTGTATGTACCTTCAGCATTAATGGTGCCTTCACAGATGTGTAAGTTACCCATGTCTTGAGCACTAATGCACCCCCATACCATCACAGATGCTGTTTTTTGAACTTTGCGTCGATAACAGTCTGGATGGTTCGCTTCCCCTTTGGTCCGGATGACACGATGTCGAATATTTCCAAAAATAATTTGAAATGTGGACTCGTCAGACCACAGAACACTTTTCCACTTTGCATGAGTCCATCTTAGATGATCTCGGGCCCATAGAAGCCGGTGGCGTTTGTGGATGTTGTTGATAAATGGCTTTCGCTTTGCAAAGTAAAATAAATGATAAATGGGTTGTACTTGTATAGCGCTTTTCTACCTTCAAGGTACTCAAAGCGCTTTGACACTACTTCCACATTTACCCATTCACACACACATTCACACACTGATGGAGGGAGCTGCCATGCAAGGCGCTAACCAGCACCCATCAGGAGCAAGGGTGAAGTGTCTTGCTCAGGACACAACGGACATGACGAGGTTGGTACTAGGTGGGGATTGAACCAGGGACCCTCGGGTCGCGCACGGCCACTCTTCCACTGCGCCACGCCGTCCCTAGAGTTTTAACTTGCACTTACAGATGTAGCGACCAACTGTATTTAGTGACAGTGGTTTTCTGAAGTGTTCCTGAGCCCATGTGGTGATATCCTTTAGAGATTGATTTCGGTTTTTGATACAGTGCCGTCTGAGGGATCGAAGGTCACGGTCATTCCAATGTTGGTTTCCGGCCATGCCGCTTACGTGGAGTGATTTCTCCAGATTCTCTGAACCTTTTGATGATATTATGGACCGTAGACGTTGAAATCCCTAAATTTCTTGCAATTGCACTTTGAGAAACGTTGTTCTTAAACTGTTTGACTATTTGCTCACGCAGTTGTGGACAAAGGGGTGTACCTCGCCGCATCCTTTCTTGTGAAAGACTGAGCATTTTTTTGGGAAGCTGTTTTTATACCCAATCATGGCACCCACCTGTTCCCAATTAGCCTGCACACCTGTGGGATGTTCCAAATAAGTGTTTGATGAGCATTCCTCAACTTTATCAGTATTTATTGCCACCTTTTCCCAACTTCTTTGTCACGTGTTGCTGGCATCAAATTCTAAAGTGAATGATTATTTGCAACAAAAAAAAATGTTTATCAGTTTGAACATCAAATATGTTGTCTTTGTAGCATATTCAACTGAATATGGGTTGAAAAGGATTTGCAAATCATTGTATTCCGTTTATATTTACATCTAACACAATTTCCCAACTCATATGGAAACGGGGTTTGTATTTGTCGAAAACATTTCCATTTATTACAAGTAGTAAGAAAACGTAAATGCCTGATTTACCTATCAATGAGGAAATTAGCAAATTTCTTCTCCGCCTTCAATAGTCTCCATCTTTCAAAGGCATCCCCGATACAATTCCTCATTTTGTTCTTGGCTTTGTCATGAATCAATCAATCAATCAATGTTTACTTATATAGCCCTAAATCACAAGTGTCTCAAAGGGCTGCACAAGCCACAACGACATCCTCGGTACAGAGCCCACATAAGGGCAAGGAAAAACTCACCCCAGTGGGACGTCGATGTGAATGACTATGAGAAACTTTGGAGAGGACCGCATATGTGGGTAGCCCCCCCACCCTCTAGGGGAGACCGAAAGCAATGGATTTCGAGTGGGTCTGACATAATATTGTGAAAGTCCAGTCCATAGTGGATCCAACATATCAGCGATAGTCCAGTCCACAGTGGATCAGAGATGTCCCCAACCGATGAATAAGTTGAGAATCGTAACTTTTAGATTTACTAAGGTCTGACATGTTTAGTAACTTTACCAGTGGCAGTAGCCAGACGAAGATGGCGGTGCGTAACGGGCAACCTGGATGTGACACACTCATAGACTTTCCAATTGGTCAAACGGTGGAGGGCGGGGCATCGAAATGAAAACAATAAGATTTCGGGGCTGTAAATGTAATTTTGAAATGAGCATATCCCGGCTGAGCTACTGTTATCAGTTATAGAGGTATTGGAAAATAACATGATTAATGAATGCCTTTTGACATCCATCCATCCATCCATCCATCCATCCATTTTCTACCGCTTAATCCCTTCGGGATCGCGGGGGGCGCTGGAGCCTATCTCAGCTACAATCGGGCGGAAGGCGGGGTACACCCTGGACAAGTCGCCACCTCATCACAGGGCCAACACAGATAGACAGACAACATTCACACACTAGGGCCAATTTAGTGTTGCCAATCAACCTATCCCCAGGTGCATGTTTTTGGAGGTGGGAGGAAGCCGGAGTACCCGGAGGGAACCCACGCAGTCACGGGGAGAACATGCAAACTCCACACAGAAAGATCCAGAGCCCGGGATTGAACCCAGGACTGCTCAGGACCTTCGTATTGTGAGGCAGACGCACTAACCCCTCTTCCGCCGTGCTGCCCTTTGACATATCAGGGCCATTTAATGATGACTTGACATGAAATTATTACATGTGGCTCCTTTAACGTGTTCTTCAAGCTGTGAGTTGGTCGTGTCTAACTTGCTGTGTGTGTGTCGCAGGAGGAGACGCCTTTGTTCCTTGCGGCTCGCGAGGGAAGCTGCGAGGCGGTCAAAATCCTGCTGGCTCACTTTGCCAACCGGGAGATCACAGACCACATGGACAGACTGCCCAGAGACATCGCTCAAGACCGCATGCACCACGACATCGTGCAGATCCTGGACGAGTACAACACTGTCAGGAGCCCCCAGGGCCACGGCGGGGCCGGACTTCACCTTTCCAGCGGGCACACACTGTCTCCCCTCATGTGCCCGCCCAGCGCCTTCCTGCCGAGCCTGAAGACCACCCCGCAGGGCAAGAAGAACCGCCGCCCCGGGGCCAAAGGTTCCAACCTGGGAAGTCAGCACGCCAATAGTCTGAAGGAGTCCGTGAAGGCCCGGAACAAGAAGCTGACCTTGGACATGCAGAGCGCCTTACTGGAAAGCTCCGTCACGCTCTCTCCTGTCGACTCACTAGACTCGCCTCACGGGGGCGCCAGCAACGCCGGCTACATCACCAACCCCACGTCCCCCGTGGCAATGCCGTCGCCAGGGCTCTTCCACTCGTCCATGTCGGTCCCCAGCACCCCCATGGTGCACGGGAACATGATGGACGGGAGCGGCCCCTTCACCGTGTCCCTAGCCCAGCTCAGTGACCTGGGCAACGGCGGCATGTCTCTGCAGGGCCGCGTCTCCATGCCGTCCGACGTCAACCACGGTTACGTGCTGAGCTCGGGCCAGATGGGGCTCAACATGGGCCTGGTGAGCCCGGTCAGCGTGCCCTTTGACTGGCACAGCCGAATGGCCCCCTCCTCTCAGTGCGGCCAACAGGTGGTCAACCTGGTGCACGGCGGCCAGGCGTCCATGCACCCCCAGAGCGCGGTCATGCAGCAGCAGCAACAGAACATGTTGATGCACCAGCAGATGTACCGCGGTGCCATGTTGCAGCCCACGCCCGTCACCTCCACGCCCAGCGTCAGCCCGGTCAAGCTGCCCTCTATCGCCGAGCAGCAGCTCCTCGGCCACTCCATCAGCAGCCAGCAGAACATGGCCCGCATGGGCACCTCCACCCCGCCCACACCGCAGACTTCACAGCCCCCACCGCCTTTCTTCCAGCAGATGCAGCAACCTTCTCAACCACCGCCGTCAGCCGTTGTGGCCGCGCCCCCTCAGGCGGCACCACCCCAGCCAAGCAGCAGCGGCGGCAGCAACGCGGCGGAAGACTACCCGACGCCGCCCTCGCAGCACAGCTACTCGTCAGCGCTCGACGCCACGCCCAAGCATTACCTCCACATGCCCAGCGAACACCCCTACTTGACCCCCTCGCCGGAATCCCCCGAGCCCTGGTCCAGCCCCTCCCCCCAGTGCGTCTCCGACTGGTCCGACTCGACACCCAGCCCAGCCGTCGCCGGCTCCGCCCAAACCCAAATCCCAAAAATCCCGGAGGCGTCCAACGGCAAGATGCAGGTGTTTGCGTGAATATCCCACGGCGGGCAGGAGAAGAAAGACGCGGGGGGTACGAGAAATTCAGGACTGGCTCTCGGGGGGCCCCAACTGTGTTTATGTGTCAGCCGCTTTCCAAGATTTTTTATTGGATTTGGATTGACTTGCCGACGAGGACGTCTGCTGGTGCGATGATAAAAGAACCAGTAAAGGGAAACGTGTGTTGTCTGGGGGAAACAGCAGGCAACTGAATGAAGTAATTCTGTCACAGATGGACTTTATTATTAAGAAAGAAATAGAAGTATATGAAGAAAACTTAAGTCTTTTATTTCAAAGACTTTGGGATACTTTCTGTAAAACTAACATTTAAAAGTAGATTGGAAAAAAAAAAAAAAAAAAAAAGCTGAAGGGAATCCATTTATTTTTTTATTTATTGTTTTTTGTTTTTTTTAGATACTCGTTTTGTCCTAGTTCCACTCAAAATAATGCGCCGTAGGGCTGGGCGATATTCATTATTAATATCTCGATATTTTTAGGGCATGTCACGATACACCATAATATATCTCCATATTTTGCCTTAGCCTTGAATGAACACTTGATGCATATAATCAGGGGCGCCGCTAGGGATTTTGGGCCCCATGAAAAGAATCAACACAGTGTCATTATTTTTTCTGTATTATAATTTCATCATTAGAGGCCTCTCTGGACCCCCTCCATCATGGGCCCCTAGAATCCGTCTCCTTAACCCCCCCCCCTTTTCGGCGCCCCTGCATATAATCACAGCAGTATGATGATTCTATGTGTTGACATTAAAACATTCTTCTTCATACTGCATTAATATATGCTACTTTTAAACTCTCATGCAGAGAGGGAAATCACAACTAAAAGTGTATTTATAAAACAGTTATTAAGCAGTGGCACAAACATTCATGTCATTTTCAAGATTGTCAGAGACATTTTAAAACGAGCTATTAGTGCACTTTTGTGCATGATGTCACTAAGATGACATATCAAAACAACACTAAATTAAAGTGCACTTTTTGTACAGAACGCCACTACAATAGTTAAAAACAAATAAAGTGCACTTTTGTCATACTTGCCAACCCTCCCGAATTTTCCGGGAGACTCCCGAAATTCAGCGCCTCTCCCGAAAACCTCCCGGGACAAATATTCTCCCGAAAATCTCCCGATTTTCAGCCGCAGCTGGAGGCCACGCCCCCTCTAGCTCCATGTGGACCTGAGTGAGGACAGCCTTTTCTTTATGACAACAGAGTGACAAGAACTAAATCATCCAGACTAGAGATAAATTGTATTATTATGTTTATCTTACCTAAAAATAAATATATTTATTAATAAAAAAAATTAAAAAATACAAATTTTTACTATATTTTGCTAAAAACATCAAAATTAATTGTATTTTTATTTATTTTTTCTGACTCCTTATTACATCCAGCCATATAATTATACATAAAAATAAACATATTTGAAATAATTAATTTTAAATAATCATAATAATTCATTTAAAATGACCATATTTAATTATTAAAATAATTGCTTGTTTAGCAACAAATTTAGCATTTTATTCATTACATTTTGAAGCTCTCAGAAGCCAAGTTATGTTATATTCCTTAAGATTTATTTATGCAAGTTTGAAGTATCAATTATCTAAACACAGTTTTGTTTGCATACTTTCAGGATGTATATATATATATATATATATATATATATATATATATATATATATATATATATATATATATACATATATATATATATATATATATATATATATATATATATATGTACAGTATATGTATATGTACGTATGTATATATATATGTATGAAATACTTGACTTGGTGAATTCTAGCTGCCAATATACTCCTCCCCTCTTAACCACGCCCCCCCTCAACCACGCCCCCGTCCCGACCACGCCCCCCACCTCCCGAAATCAGAGGTCTCAAGGTTGGCAAGTATGACTTTTGTGCATGATGTCACACAAGATATTTCAATAAGTGTCAAATAAAAATGAGCTGCATAATAGGAAATCAAATAGTGTATGTCCTTCGCTACTGCGGACGTTATCTCCTTCTGTTGTTGACTAGTTGTTCCATACGGTGTTGATGTGGAAATGGTTGCTTCGGCATTTTGTGGGTGTGGCACCAAACGGAGATGTCGACATGCGGAGTTTCAAGCACTCTTCATTCTCTAGCGGGTGACTTTCCAAATGATGCTACACATTAGCAGTAATGCTACTTTTTGTAGCAACGCTTTCGCCGCATAATTGTTCGACATATTCCCGCTTGAAGCCAAACCACCGCCAGACGATGCACCCCGTGCTGTTTTTCTTGGGAATTAATTAATTCTTCCTTCATTTGTTACCAGATTCGCACCTTCTCTCTCTCGTATTACCACCCGCACCGCGCCGTTAGCATCACGGCTAACGTTACCATGTCGCTACCTGTCTGCTCCGCGGGAGCGTGTGACGTTTTCACGCGTGACGTTTTCACGCGTGACGTGTGTAAGAAGGTGCGCTTGTTTTAAGTCTCTGTGAGAAGGAGAGACAAGAAAGAGTGGGAAACGAATGCAGTGTAATGCCCGCAGCTAAAAGCAACTGCGTGTATACCGTATTTTTCGGAGTATAAGTCGCTCTGGAGTATAAGTCGCACCGGCCGAAAATGCATAATAAAGAAGGAAAAAAACATATATAAGTCGCATTTTGGGGGGAAATTTATTTGATAAAAGCCAACAGCAAGAATAGACATTTGAAAGGCAATTTAAAATAAATAAAGAGTAGTAAACAACAGGATGAATAAGTGTACGTTATATGAGGCATAAATAACCAACTGGTATGTTAACGTAACATATTATGGTAAGAGTCATTCAAATAACTATAACATATAGAACAGTGGTTCTCAAATGGGGGGTACTTGAAGGTATGCCAAGGGGTACGTGAGATTTTTTTTTAATATTCTAAAAATAGCAACAATTCAAAAAATCCTGTAAAAATATAAATAAAAACCTATCTTTTTTTCCAAATAGTTCAAGAAAGACCACTACAAATAAGCAATATTTTGCACTGTTATACAATTTAATAAATCAGAAACCGATGACATAGTGCTGTATTTTACTTCTTTATCTCTTTTTTTCAACCAAAAATGCTTTGCTCTGATTAGGGGGTACTTGAATTTTTTTTTAAAAGACATGCACCTGGGGATAAGTTGATTGGCAACACTAAATTGGCCCTAGTGTGTGAATGTGAGTGTGAATGTTGTCTGTCTATCTGTGTTGGCCCTGCGATGAGGTGGCGACTTGTCCAGGGTGTACCCCGCCTTCCGCCCGATTGTAGCTGAGATAGGCTCCAGCGCCCCCCGCGACCCCAAAGGGAATAAGCGGTAGGAAATGGAATGGATTCACAGGGGGTACATCACTGAAAAAAGGTTGAGAACCACTCATATAGAACATGCTATACGTTTACCAAACAATCTGTCACTTTTAATCGCTAAATCCCATGAAATCTTATACGTCTAGTCCAGGGGTCGGCAACCCAAAATGTTGAAAGAGCCATATTGGACCAAAAATACAAAAACAAATCTGTCTGGAGCCGCAACAAATTAAAAGCCATATTACATGATAGTGTGTCATGAGATATACATTGAATTAAGAGGACTTAAAGGAAACTAAATGAGCTCAAATATACCTACAAATGAGGCATAATGATGCATAATATTGCTAGCCTAAATAGCATGTTAGCATCGATTAGCTTGCAGTCATGCAGTGACCAAACATGTCTGATTAGCACGCCACACAAGTGAATAACATCAACAAAACTCACCTTTGTGCATTCACGCCCAACGTTAAAAGTTTGGTGGACAAAATGAGACAGAAAAAGAAGTGGCATAAAACACGTCCTAGACCTAGAAAGTCGGAGAAAGTTATACACTAGGTGAGTTCAAGGACCGCCAAAATTAGTAGGACAAAACGGCGCTCGCCAAATACTCGAATCAGTGAAGCATGTTTAATATAAACCATACTTGCCAACCCTCCCGAATTTTCTGGGAGACTCCCGAAATTCAGCGCCTCTCCCGAAAACCTCCCGGGACAAATATTCTCCCGAAAATCTCCCGATTATCAGCCAGAGCTGGAAGCCACGCCCCCTCCAGCTCCATGCGGACCTGAGTGAGGACAGCCTTTTTTCACAGGGTGACAAGAACTAAATCATCCAGACTAGAGACAAATTGTATTATTATGTTTAATTTACCTAAAAATAAATATATTTGTTGATTTAAAAAAAAAAAAAAAAAATTACTATATTTTGCTAAAAACATCTAAATTAATTGTATTTTTATTTGTATTTTTTCCTGACTCCTTATTACATCCAGCCATAGAATTATACATTAAAATGAACATATTTGAAATAATTGATTTTAAATTAAAATGACCATATTTAATTATTAAAATAATTGCTTGTTTATCAACAACTTTAGCATTTTATTCATTACATTTTGAAACTCTCAGAAGCCAAGTTATGTTATATTCCTTAATATTTATTTATGCAAGTTTGAAGTATCAATTATCTAAACACAGTTTTGTTTGCATATTTTCAGGATGTAGATATATATATATATATATATATATATATATATATATATATATATATATATATATATATATATATATATATATATATATATATATATATATATATATATATATATATGTATGTGTGGGAAAAAAATCACAAGACTACTTCATCTCTACAGGCCTG